>NC_063452.1:40097825-40397825 GCF_020379485.1 Brassica napus | reverse complement strand
CAACAAAACAAAAATATTCCGCATGTACACGCCGTCGTACTAAAAATCTCCCACCTCATTTTGGTGGCGACAAACGAAAATCGTATTAAAAATCTAAAAGGCGTACAAATTTCTTATATGTATACGCGATATTTGGACCCATTATGATTGGGCTGCGTAAAGCGAAGCCTGCGCTAGAAACCTCTGCGTCTTTCACCGACTCTATCGTCGCCGGTTGAAATTAATCGGCTTCCTCTCTCTCTCTCTCTCTCTCTCTGCTGAATTGAACAATGGTGAGGCGAAGGCAAAGACTTGCGCGGAAGCGATACAAGGAAGCTCACCCGGAGCAGTTTCCAAAACCAGAACCAACGCCGCCAAAGGATCCCGACAAGAAGAAGAAGAAGAGCTTGTTCAAGAAAAAGAAACCTGGTCCCATGAGAAAAGGCTCCTCCACGAGGCATCCTCTCCGAGTTCCTGGTATGAAACCTGGCGAAGGCTGTTATATCTGCAAGTCCAAAACCCATATTGCTAAGCTCTGTCCTGAAAAATCTGAGTGGGAGAGAAATAAGGTTTGCTTTGCTCTCTTCTTGATTGTTATCTTTGGTTTATGCTTAGGTTTTTTTTAGCTCCGATAGATTCTCGTGTGTATATGGTTCAGACAGCTCTTGTCTGAATCAGTCAAGGGTTTAGTTGAGTTTGGAGATATGGTTTTGTTGTGTCTGTGGCATAACTGCGAGTGCTTTATCACCAACTTTTGGTTTAGGATAAGAGCCTTCTCATGGTTAAGTTTCTTGAGTTTCTCTATGTGGGCAAGAAGCTGAATGTTGATACTTTGATTGATCACTTCATTTTAGGGCATAGTCTTAAGAACTGTCCGGACAAGAACGATGATAGTAGCTTCGAGAAGAAGTTGTGTTACAACTGTGTAGATACTGCCCATTCACTTTCTCATTGTCCTCAACCTTTGGAAGATGGTAAGTCTGTGTCTGGTTAGCTATACCATGTGTTGTTGTAACTGTGGCTCTACTATATTCAATTGTCACTAAGGTTACTGTTTTGATTTGTAGGAGGGACGAAGTTTGCAAGTTGTTTCATATGCAAAGAACACGGGCATATAAGCAAGAACTGTCCTCAAAACAAGCATGGAGTCTACCCAATGGTACAATGCCCAGTTCCTGTTTTGGTTCATGACATGTTAAACAAATATGATTTGATGAACATTCTTTTACAGGGCGGTTGTTGCATAGGGTGTGGGAGTGTGGCGCATCTCGTCAAAGACTGCCCCGATAAACTCAACAGAGATTCAGCTCCAACAAAGAGCTCAAGTAACATTTTCTTTTTTAAGTGATTAAAGAGACGGTAAATGCAATTTCTTTGACCTTATAAAAGCCTTGTACCTTTATCTCCCTGACAGGATTCGATGCTACACCAAGAGGGAAACTCACCAAGTTCAGTGGGGATGATCTTGAGGACGATTTCTATGAAGAGCCTAAAAGTAGCAAGAAGATCAAGACTTCTGATGATGTTATTACACCTGATAATTTAGATGAGAAGAGCATCCTTAAAAAGAAACCAAAGATTGTCAATTTCTTTGGATGATCACAAATCAGCTAAAAGGGCTGTCAGTTTTGTAGGAAAGATCTATTTTTTTTGTTCTCTATCTGCCTGCCTCTTACAGTCATGTAATGACAAATTGATTGCTATTTAAAAGGTTCAGAACAATGTTATGTAATGGGAACCATACAACAGCCAATTCTGTTTTAGATCATCCTTAAGCCGGTCAAACCGATAATTAGATCCTCTTAACCAAAAAATGATGTGTTCGATATCTGCACAATTCTGTTTTGAACCTCTGAACAATGATTCTGATGCACTGCTAAGACAAAACCCAAAAGAAAGAAGAAAACATAATACTTTCATCCCATTTTTGAGTATTTTTTTGTTAATTTTTTTAGTTTAAAAAAAAAAAAATTTTGGACGATTTTAAACATTAGTTATAATCCGATTCAAACCAAACCGAATCCAAACCGATAATTAGTAAAATCCGAATGGGACCTATGAGCATAATATCGAAAATCCGACAGCCTCCCCATCGCCTATGCGTACTCTGAACAATGGTTCTGAATTCTGATGCATTGTTCAGACAAAACCCAAAAGAAAGAAGCAAACATAATACTTTCATGATTCATCCCATAGTTAGTTTGCAAGATCTTGAACCCCTTGACATTTGAAGCTTGCGCTCCCACTCGAATAAATCAGGGTAGTAGATAGTTGCAGTCACTAATCGGCTCGCATTCTTCAAGATATAAATCGCCATTTCTTTCTCTACTTCGTCTGTTCCGTCATAGTCTCTCCACTTAAAGGTTTCGAGATGGTACAACAAGCATTGAGGAACACAACTTGGCTGAGTCCAGAAAACTTTACGATCCTCAGTCACCGAATGGTTCTGCAATCAATGGTAAATGTGCATTAGACTTTTTTAAAGCGGAAACCAAAACACGATAGATAGATAGATTTGGGTTAGGAAAGAAAGTACCAGTGCAAGCTTGAGAACTTTTAGTTTAGGTGAATGTTGGAGCACACTCATAAGCATATTCATCCAATTACTTTCACATGAACAAATCTTTAAAAACACAAGCTGAGATAAAACAATACCAGTAGGGTACTGCACCTAACAAGACACAAGCAAACAAAAGTTTCCGATTTTTTTCGGTACCAAGAAAAATCTAAAAGAGGAAGAAAAGCAGACTCTACCTCTTCAGGTAAGCATAAAGATATACCCTTGAGACGGGAGAAAGATTCAAGAACCTTAGCATGGCAGGACACAGATAAGAGATTTGCCTCGACAAGCTGGGGCGTATTATTACCAAACAACTTTAGTTCACCGAAGTAGTCCACGATTGTTAACTGCTTCAATGAATGGTAATGTACCACAAACACATCGTTCTCAGTCTCCAAGTCTTGCAATGTATTCCTGATGGAAAACTTCTCCAGGGAAGGCACATTTATAGTAAAAGTCACCACATTGTCATCGTGACAAGTTTCTACAACCAAGTCTTCGAGAACAGGGCAATCTGATATAAGCCTCACGAAAGATTCTTTGTCTGCATACTTTACAAACAGCAGACGAAACGTCTTAAGAGATTGAAAGCTAACTTGAGAAGGAACTTCCGAAATAACCACCTTCCGAAGTTCCAAAGTCTCTAGTGTTGCGCATCTAAATAGTGTACTAGGCAATCTTATAATCCCGTATTTAGGGAAAAACCGTATCTTCAAATCCCGCACGAAACGATCAACTGCAATTCTAATCCATAAATCAATCTCGGAAGCACTGCATCCTGAAACACGGTTGAGATGAAAACGTTCGAGAACCGGGGCTTTATGTAGTAGCAAAGTTCCAACAAACTGCGAGCAGCAGTGATCATTCTCACTAGCCTTTGCATCCTCATCTTCCCTATCATCATCTTCCTCTGGGTAATCACCAAAGATTAGTCTTGGCACTAGTGTCCAAAGAGACATCCATCGCTAAGACAAAACTCTCATGGCAACTGCCTCTTTTGTTGGGACTAGTGACAATATTTTTATGAGCAAATCATCTGGTAATTGACTTATCTTGTCCATATATTATAAGAACAAGTACAAACAACTCCCGAAACTTGCACTTTTTTCAACTTTCACTTGTCGTCCGGAATCAAAGATCGAAAAGATCAAGACTTTTCGATCTAATGCTAACCTGGAAACAAACCCAAATACGAAAGAACTGTAAATTTCAAAAGGAAATCGATTTTTCAAGCAGATTCAAATTTCTCATGAGAGAAACACAGTAGCAATAGAAAGACGAAACGACAAAGAAAGTGAAATTAAAACATAGATATACCCTTTGTAAGTGTAACTAGAACCTCTCCTCTCAACCGTTGATCATTTGAGAACTGAGATAAAAGGGATAAACCCTAAACCTGAATTGTTTTTTTCCTGTGAAAACGGATACTCAATATTGGATCAAACCCTAAGGTTAATGTGTTAGTGAATTTAAGACAAAAGAACTCAACTTTTTATTTGTAGTTTGTCTTGTTGGAGTTTTCTTTTCTTTTTTTCACCAGCTGCCCAAGTGTCAGACGAACCGATTCTCCAAGGAGCACCTCCGTCTGGCCGAGTTTGATCTATATGGAAAAAATAGTCTCTGGTTCTTCCTTATTTTGCTAATGCGTTGTCCGTCTGGCCATTTCTATTTCGAGAAATATGAGACATGCTCACATTCTCAAAATCCTCCTGTAATTTCTGGAACACTTCGATCTCTGTCGCAAATGTTGGCCAGTCTATCGGAATCTTGTCGGAGTTTAAAGTTTGCGTCTTTGGCTTTGTTAACTTTTTCTATCCGTCATCTCCAAATCCAATCAAATGATCCATCTGAATATTATTGGCATTGTTCTTTTCTAAATCGAAATGGTTCATTGGATGGATTTTCTGGCTTTGATAAGCTATCGAAATGGCTTAGATAGCATCGGAGCTAGTCTCCACTCCTCTCGTCCCTTGTTATTCTTTGGTGTTAGATGTGCATGGATCGTCTGGCTTTCATCTCTTAATAGTTAGAGTGTAGCGTTTTGTTGCTCCTATGGAATTAGGAGAGACTCAGACTCTCCGATCTGGTCATCTTCTATCTTGCACTAATGTCGGAGCTCCCGATCCTTTCGATCGACGATAGATTTTGTTGGTTTCTCTGATTTTATGTGTTTCAAGCGGGGATCATGTTGTCGTTCTATTTATCTGTCTGTTTAGTTTGTTTGCTGGTTCTTCATGCTAGTTGTCTGCATAATATTTTTCTCGAACAATTTGTTGGTTTATCGGATTTTTTGTTGGGTTTAGTGATGACGAAGTTTCTTTACAGTGGTTTCTTGTTTATCATGCAAGCTATTCCTCATGTGCGGTATGCTCCCAAAATTGGTGTTATAGAGTAAGTTTTGTTATTGGAGACCGATGCTTCTGCGAGGAGATTTTTAGTTTCTTTGATCTGAATGAGTAAGGATTCATTATTTAGAGTTGTACTTTTGATCATACGACACTCTTCTCAAGCCGCTATTGTGGATAAAAGCAGAGTTTGTAGTTCTTAGAGTTCTAATTTTGGATTTCCATTAATTCCTTAAGTTCAAATTAAGCATCTTACAGCCTCCCTCCCTATGGTACTCTTTCTCTTCAGATCCTCCAGGATCTGAAGGTCATTGAAGATTCTGTGAGAGAAGAACCTGGCTGTGTCATCTGTTTCAGCGAGTGTTAAGACTTTTGTACGCAGTTGTATGTTGCTTCAGAAGATCCTTTTTGACTCCACCATATGGTTGTTCAGAAAGCAACGATCTAAACCCATCTCTGGGATATGTGGTACCATTGCCATACTCTTACCACAGTCTGCAATGGAATGGCCTACTTTTTTTTCTCTCCTTTGGTGAGACGTTCCGCAATGCTCTGCCTATTGGTAGTGTCTTGCTTGTTTTTTCCTATGTTGTTCTCATCATCTTTTTCTCTACGAGCAGTGTCTTAACCGACCTTTTGGTCCGGTTTATTTGCTCCTATCATGGGTGGTAAACACTGAAATTTTCTTTGAATGAATGAAAATCCAGCGTTAAAAAAATATGGATCATCCAAATGAAATTCCGTCCGTTTGTTCATATTTATTTTCATCTAGAATACTTTAGTACACAAATGACTTATTTATCTTTTTTTATTTAATCCTATTTTATGTTTATTTAACTATATTAATTATTCAAAATATAATTATTTTAAATTATAGTTTTTGTGGGAAATATAATTTTGAGATTTTTCTACTAACGAGAGATAGCAGATCGGGATGAATGGCATGTTACTACTAATGGGATATACACGGTTAAATCTGAATATCAAGTAGAACGAGTGTATCTAGATAGAGACAAGACGGTACCAGAGTATGGTCCTTTGGTAATTCCATTGAAGGCTTACTGCTGGAAGGTCTCCACCTAAGATAAAACATTTTTATGGCAACTGGTATTAGGATGTATTGCGGTTAAGAAAAATTTAAAAGCAAGAGGAATACAATGGGATACAACCTGTGCACAATGTGGAGCACCCGAGGAATACATAAATCATGTATTTCTTTTAATGTCCACCAGCGGTTCAGGTTTGGGCACTCTCATGAATTCAATAGAACCCATACATCTTTCTCACTGAATCACTTTTTGCAAACATGAATCATTTCTTTTGGAGGGTTTATCCAGAATTATAAGATCATCAATTTGCCTGGATTTTATGGTACATATGGAAAGGAAGAAACAATAAAGTTTTTAGAAATTTGGATATTGATCCTACATATACTCTCAAATTGACGGAAAAAAAGTCTTTACTCTGGGCTGAGGCACATAATTCACTTACACATGGAATCGATCAAACTTGATTTCCAGTAGAAGAAAGAGACCGTCTATCTCAGGTAGAAGGTGTTTTACGGATGGATCATAGAAAAATCAGGAAATTTATTCAGGACAAGAGGGGGTATAGAACTCTGGAAGGTTTTGATGGTTTAATGAGAACGAGAAATACAAGAGCGAGTCAGTCGCCACTGCACTCGGAGATAGATGCTCTCATTTGGACAATGGAAATAGTTTTTTGTTACTTTTGCAACGGATTGTTCTCAGTTGGTGAAGATGGTTTCGGAACCAAAAGAATGGTCAGTCTTTGCATGTTATTTGGAAGACATACAAATCTTGAAGAGAAGTTCAACAGCTCAGAGCTCATTCATATACCACAAACGCAAAATTCAAGGACATACAGTCTCGCACGCAGTGCAAGAAAACAACTGTCGTTTGTTGTTCATATAGATGCGGAGCTACCAGTGTGGTTTGCATAGTCTATGGGGGTGATTGGTAAGTGTTGTGAGTGCTTTTCACAACTCATTTTTTTCTACATCCACTTTAGTTTACCAATCATGCTTTAAGAAATTTTTTAAAGCTACAACCATAAAAACAAAAATAGGAAACAAAATAGCTTTGGAAATCAATTTTTCTAGAGCTTTATATTTAGTGTTCTAGAAATAAATAATCTACAGATACATCAATAAAATATACATCTATTATTCTAAAGCCAAAAAATAAAAGCCATAGCTCTTACCAATCATCCTCTATACGAGCCTGTTTATGTTGTTGACAAAATAAAATAATAATAATAATAATAATAATAATAATAATAATAATAATAATAATAATAATAATAATAATAATAATAATAATAATAATTTTGAGGCTTTAGAGAAAAACTTAATTTTTTATTTTGGCGAAAATAAATTTTGCAGTTTCAGTGAGAAAGTATGATTTTTGTGGCTTTGATTGAAAACGTGATTTTGCGATTTTGGTGGGAAAAATATATTTTTGTGGTTATAGCGGAAAATATGTTTTACGGTGTTGAGGGGAAATGTGTTTTGCGGTTCTGCCGGAAAAATGTGGTTTGCGGTTTTGCCGGAAAATGCATTTTGGGCGGGAAAATGCGTTTTTGCGGTTTTGGCAAGAAAAAACGTTTTGTGATTTTGGGAAAATACGTTTTTGGAGTTTTAGTGGGAAAATATGTTTTTGCGGTTTTGACGAAAAAGCGTTTTTGCAGTTTAGCGAAGAAATGCGTCTTTTGCAGTTTTGGCAGTAATGTGTTTTGCGGGTTAGGCAGAAAAATGCGTTAATATCTCAATAAGAAAATCATGTGACAGTTGACTTGTATTGTCCAAAATTTCAAAAACTTTCTTTTTTCTTTCAAGTTGTACCTCTCAGTACCAGAAACTATAAACCAATGACAGAAAGATCAAACTATCCGAATTATTTTGATCCTGGAAACGACATCATTACAAAAAGAACAGTGAAATTTCAAAAGGGCATCAGTTTAAGGGATTAAGGGAAAAGCCTGAAGCAATAGAAAACGAAAAATGCAAATCAAAGTCAGAGACATACCCTTGTAAATTATCGTCACATTCTAAGAAGCAAAGTCCACTTTCACATATTTCATTTGAGAATTGAGATGATAAAATCCTGTCTTCATGTGGGTCATAACAAAACGGAATTGAACCACCACCCCTATATCATTGGACCAAACATTTTAAAATCGGACAAGTAACAAAGTCATACTTTTATCATTAGCGTAGAGCATCTCGTTAGAATAGTTATTTTGTTCAAAACACTCTTAGAAAATGAAGCAAATCATGTTCTCTAATGATTTGCTTACCTTTTTATTCGTAAAAGAAATATTTTAAGCATGGTATCTTTTTATTTATTATTAAGAGATAATTACTCAATTAGTATAGAAAGTTATGATATAACTAGAATAGCGTACATCTAAAATTACTCAAATGTTGGTTACCCCTAGTGAATTACAATAAACACTCTTGGTTAGTTTTTTTAAACTGTGACTATTTATAATCAAAATGATTAAAATTATTATCAAATCCACATCACTAATAACTGTAATCCACGTCACTAATAACTGTGATCTCAATTAAAAGACGTTTAACTTAAAAATTCCATTGATAAAAAAACTTAAAATTTCTTTCGTCGATTAAACCCTCACCGCCCTTTGAGTCGACATTGTCTTCTCCGCAATCGTCTGAAATCGGCTTCTCCGGTATGATTCGATACTTTACTTTGAATTTTTCGAGTTTGTGGCTGAGTTTTATTTATGTTGCGAGTTAGTTTTTTGTTGCGGCTGATTTATATATGCAGTTGTGGCTGAGTTACTTCTTGTCGATCTCTGAAAACCTAGCTCTATAAGTAGTTTGCGTTCCGAGGAGAAAAGACATATACATTCCAAAAACACCCAAATTGGCGATTGTGGGGGTGTATTCATTGACTTTTGTCGAGTGTATGATGGACAGTCCTTACTTTGTTGGAAGAAACAAGATTCTCGGTGGTGGGTTATGATGAATATTGGATATTTGATGAAGGGCTACATGAGAAGAAGAAGATACGATTGAGGTATGTCTCTTACTCTCTTTCAGATTTTGTATTGTTTGTGATTTATACCCATATTTGGATAATCCAATTTTTTTTCCAGATCTGAGTGACAGAGAAGCTTGAACGAGAAGAGAATGGAGTAGATGGAAATAAGTGACATATTCAACAGAGACGACACATATGAGTTCAATGAAGCTTGGAGACAGGGATGAGTTATCACCAGAGTGGTGCAGCAAAACCTGTATTTTGTGTTTTCCTTGTAAGAAACATAACTCAGCCGTGTATTTTGTGTTTGACTTATGTTATGTTTACACAATTCAGCCGTATTGTTTATATATCTCAGCCGTGTCGTTTATATAACTCAGACATACCTCAAACATACTCTAAAATTAGAAATAGTGTATATAACTCAGTCGTGTCGTTTAGATAACTCAGCCGACACATTCAACAGAGTGGTGCAGCAAAACCTGTATTTTGTGTTTTACTTGTAAGAAACATAACTCAGCCGTGTATGTTGTGTTTGACTTATATATGTTATGTTTACACAATTCAGCCGTATTGTTTATATATCTCAGCCGTGTCGTTTATATAACTCAGACATACCTCAAACATACTCTAAAATTAGAAATAGTGTATATAACTCAGCCGTGTCGTTTAGATAACTCAGCCGTGGCGTTTATATAATTCATTCATACCTTAAACATACCCTAAAATCAGAAAATGGAATTGAAGTACTTTAAAATTTATATTGAAGCTCTTCTTAAAAATATCAAGTGAATATAAATCAACTGAACATGTATAGTTTCTTGAATTTTCAAGTTGAGACTCTAACTTGATCTTGATAAATATATGTTCTCTTACAATTACTTATACAATTACTTACAAGACTCTAACTTTATCTTGAACCCTAAATCATATAAAGTAAACCATATACAATGTAGTTTTATGTGAATGTGTGTACTTTCTTATATTTCTTAGTGGACATACTTAAAAACCCTATATCCTAAATCATATAACTTAAACTCTAGACCCTATCTGCACGGTATAAGTCTAGTATATATTTCATGAAATTAAATGTTTTATTAGATGGTTAGATGATAATTGATTATAGGAAACTGAATACAAGTAGCAATACATATGTACCCAACACTAAATTTAATTAATTATAAACTCCAAAACATAAATTTTATATTCTAAAACTAACCTCTAACACTACATTCAAACCCTAAACTCTAAACCTAAACTCTATATTCAAATCATAATTTTGATATTAATCTAATATTTTCATACTTAAACACCATTTCTTAAAATAAATATCAATTTGTTAAAATTAAAAAATAAAACGAGAAAAAGAAAGACAAAATTTTCTGGTCAATCAGATTCAAATACATGGATCACACTTTTGAGCTATTGAATTAACTTAGATCTAAAGGTTAAGATTAATTCATTTTATTTTTGGCCCCCCCCCTCTCTCTCTCTCTCTCTCTCTCTCTCTCTCTCTCTCTCTCTCTCTCATATCTCTCATCTCTACCATCTCTCTCCACGCTTACTGATTTTCTCTCAGCTCTCCCATCTCTCTCCTACCTCGTCTCACTCGTCACTACCGTTACTCTCCATCAAGGCAAGAAGGTACCTGTTACGCTCGCCTTCCCACAATCACCATGGTTCCAAACCCTGGTGTGAGTGTCTTTGTTGACATAACAATTGTTACGTGGCTTAAATTTTTACACACCCTCTCGCAGGCGATCCTGGATATTCTTTGAGAAGGATAAGTTAATGAGTGGGGCCGACTTACTGCTTCATTCTTGATCATTTTCAAAAGTCATGACTGTTCAACATGAAAGACATATCTATCAAAACTCAGACAATAATTATATATTACTCTACCATCTCTCTCCACGCTTACTGATTTTATCTCAGCTCTCCCATCTCTCTCCTACCTCGTCTCCTCCTCGTCTCACTCGTCACTACTGTTACTCTCCATCAAGGCAAGAAGGTACCTGTTACGCTCGCCTTCCCACAATCACCACGGTTTCAAACCCTGGTGTGAGTGTCTTTGTTGACATAAAAATTGTTAAGTGGTTTAAATTTTTACACACCCTCTTGCAGGCGATCCTGGATATTCTTCGAGAAGAATAAGTTAATGAGTGGGGCCGACTTACCGCTTCATTCTTGATCATTTTCAAAAGTCATGACTGTTCAACATGAAAGACATATCTATCAAAACTCAGACAATAATTATACATTACTCAGCCGAAACACAAATTTTATTCACTGATAACTCAGCCAATTCATTGGCATAACTCAGACATTTCTTATACATTACTCAGCCAAAACACGAATTTTAATCACTGATAACTTAGCCAATTCATTGGTATAACTCATACATTTTTTACATAACTTAGCCAAACCATGAATTAGTTATTCTTATGACTATTGATTATCATTCTCATCGACATCCCAAATTAGACAGTTGTAAATATAATTTATATTGGTGTATTCATCGAAAATATAACTCATGCGTAAAATACGTATTGGTAACTGATATCTCATCCAATTCGTTGGCATAACTTCAATCTTAGAACCTACTGATTCCTTTTCGATCCGCTCATCAAAATGTTTTGAGGTCTCTTCTTAGGAGGTAGCGTTGGTGAATCCTTGTCTTGTGTTGAAGACTCACCGTATAAACTAAAATTATCATCTTCAGGTGAGGCACCATCTGAGTCGTCGAACATATGAAATTGGCTTTTAAATTCATCATCTTCTTCGTCTACTTCGTCTTCTTCGCCTACTTCGTCTTTTTCTCCTTCCTTTAAACTAGCTCAATATATGTCTTTGTCGTTGCAAAAATAATAATTACCAGATTCATAAGATTTTAGAGAAAGATGAATGAAAAAAATAATAAGGAGGAAAGAAGAGTAAATGAAGAAGAAGAAGAAGGTAGAAGAAGAAGAAGAAACACGGCGTCTACAACATAAAATCCTAATTTGACTGTTGTTACATTAATAATGACTTGAAAAGTAAGAGTTGATGACATGGAACATCGGTAAGACAACCACCAAACGAACACATAACTCAATCCAAATAGATCAGCCATAACTACAAATATAAGTCAGTCGCAATGTGAATACTATTTCAATAATTAATCTTTCGCTATTAAATCAGCCACAATTCGGCTAGAAATTATTAAGTTAGAGTATCGTCAAATAACTCAGCCGTCAAATGACTGCTATTCTAGTAATTAATCTTTCGCTAATAGGTCAGCGTAATTAAACTGAGTTTACTGTTAATCTAGCTCATCATGGCTGATTATACGTAAACCAGCTGTAACTACTTCCCATAAGTCAGCCATAAATTTATTAACTCAGCAAGCCGATGATCACTAAATCAGATGGAGAAACATAACTCAACCATGTCTTATTTACAACTCAACCAAAATTTTGACAAATCAGCCTGCCGATGTATAAATCAGCTGTAACTTGTTTTTACAGTAGCCGTTATCTAATAAATCACCCATATTTATGCAAATCAACCATAACTTGCGGCTGATTTATGCACGGGAGGCAGCCCATATCTCATAAGTCAGCCGTGTTGTTTAAATCAGCCGCAATGTAATCATAACTCAGTCGTCAATACCATCGTAGCGTTTTACCGCTGAGTTCATTAATACACGTCAGCGATTCCGACGTGACATCAAAAAATAATGGCATTCTTGTAATTACGTTTTTTATCACAACGTAATAAAAGGACACACTGGGTATTTATGAAATGGTAGTAATTAAATAAGTTTTACATGGTTCTGGTCATTTCACCTAATTTGTGTGCTGATTAAATTAACTTTCGTATTATTAATTATTAGTAAAAAATTTCATTTTTGTTAGTCTACTAATTTTATCCATTTTTAAACACTATTAATTTTATCCAATTTGTTTGTTTTAACAATACCTCAGTTAATCGAGCCAAAAACCAGTATTAACGGTTTACAAGGTTCTCAACTCGAGGGAAAATTTATTTTCCACTAAGTTTTTGAACGTAAAAAAAGACAGTAAATACATGAGATTTCTGTTTTAAGGGATACAACCAAGTGTATCTTGTAAAAAAGTCTACAAAAATAACATAGTACCTAAAACCATCGTTTGAAATAATTGGTGATGTCCAAACATCAGAAAATATGATATCAAGCGGTTGAGATGATTGTAAAGTAGATGTAGTGAAAGGTAACTTATGCATTTTGTTGATATAGAAAGCATTGCATGGCTGAACCATCAAAATGTTTGAAATAAACATGTAACCCAGATTGTGAAACAACTTTTTGTAAAATTGAAATAGAAAGGTGGTCTAGACGAAAATGCCAATCAGAAAAGGTGGTTTCTGCTGTGGATGCAAACGCAAGAGATGAAGGTCAGGCAGCGGATAGTTTTGGCCACTCGTATGTACAGTCCTTAGGCTTCCATCTAGGCAAAGATCCCCCGTGTCTAAATCCCTGACCTGAAAGGACGTAGGTGTAAACGTAACAGAAACATCATTATTTTTACATAGCTGAAAATATATATTAAATTCTTATCTACAGACTGTACACAACATTGTTACAAAAAAAAGAAAAATACATGAGGGTGAAGAAAAAGAACCAAATTAGTGATGAATCAGCACCAAGAAGAACTTCGTATCCTCCACCACATGGATGATGAATAGAGAGGTTGAGCAGGTGATTGAGGGATGAGAGAAACAATCGGAAACGGTGGCTGTCACGTTCAGGTTCTGAAATAATTTCTGAAATTTGTAAAATAGAGTTTGACGAGAACGAAAAACAGTTTCGTGAAAACCATGTCGCGATGAAAACTTATAAAACCCTAACCGTCCACGGCTAATAGTTTTTTTTACACACCCCACTCAACATGTAGGTTCCATTCTGTGTGACACGCGGTGCGTTAATTTTTTGGAGGTTCGAAATACTAGTTTGGTAACCCTTAAATCACCACACTACATATCTCCGTGCTTTAGCCTCACTTGCATGATATCGCGAATCAATTTCCGATAGATCACATATCATTTCAGTACTCCAGTTCAAGCACACTTAATTCTGAACTGTTAGATGTGTAACCGAAAAGCTAAGTGCACTTTGGTGACATAGATACTCAAATAAATTTTATTAATTTTTTTACCATATACCACAAACATGGATGTTACAATTTACCCTCTTTCAATCGTCCCTCGTGTTAGTGTGAACCTACACATGACTCTACAATTGTCTGGGTTTGGCTCTGATACGACTTATAACACCCTAACCTTTCATGACTAATGAGTCTTCTACGCCTGCTCACTCAATTATGGCCCCCATCTTGTTTGACAGTTGATGCATTAATTTTTTGGAGGCTCATAAGATTTGTTTACTGACTCTGCAATCACCACACAAAATTTTTTCCATGTTTTGTCTGCACTTGCATTATATCGCGAATCACTTCTCGATAGGTCATCTGATATACCATTTATTTTACCCATTTTTAGCCATTGTATAGAGGTGTTTTAGGAACTAATTATTATGTTTTGGAGTCTTTTTAGTATATTTACAGGTTCATGAGTGTTTTAGAGGAAAGTGGTGATTTTGGTGCATTTTGGAGATAAAATGAGAAGAAGCCCGTAGCTGACCATCGAACCAGACCGAAGGTCGACATTCAGAGATAAACATCAATCGATGCACATCCTGTGCCGTCGATTGACAGCGAAGCGCGTAAGACCCAACTAGGTTTACAGCCGACTTAATTTCCAAGTCACACACATTTACAGAAATACCCCTGGCCGATTTTAACCTAATATTTATGTGCTCTGCCGTTGTTTTAGGCAACACACGCTTTCATACTTTCTACTTTTCACAGCAAACAATACGTAGGGTTTTTATTAGTTTGGAGAGAAGATCCAAGACTCTTTCAGAGATTTATATTGGAACTCCAATATTTCTAACTCTATTCTATTTATTCATTTTATTCAGTTTATGTTTATGATTTACTTTCCTATGTCTGAGTAATTCATCTATTAGATTTAAGGTTCAAATAGGTTATGAGGGATTAGCCTAAAGTATAGAATTTCTAAGGTGATAAATATCCTTCAAAGAATTGTTGATAATGCATGTGTTCTAGAGTAGCTAACTAGAACTTTGAACTTAGGATTGTGGACAACTACGACGGTAGGTTCTGCACCAGAATTAATTCCTTTGAGCTAGTATTGCTAGAAACAAGCGAAAGCTTTTATAGAAAATACTAGTGAACCTATCGATCAACTCGTTAAAGCATGTCTAAGAGAACATCGATCAACGTTCTTACCATAACATCGATCGACATTCGATCCATATCAGCAAACAACAACTGAGATATTTGACTTAATCAAAACATAAGAATCACGTGCGAATGCTGGATATCTTTACACTGCAAATTGAGTTCTAGGATTGAAAACCTAAGTATTCTATACCTCTATAATCCTAATTACCTGAATAAAAACCCTAGATCTAGCGCTTTCATTTAATTTTTTACAAACCTCAAAACCAATCAACTGAAAAACTGCCTTGTTTGCTTTGCTTGCTATTTACTGTTTTCATAATTTACCTAGCTTAATCACTGCTGATTAGGATCTATTGTGTGCCCTATCTCCTTTTGGATTTGATCCCTAGGTACTACAATTGAACCTGTTAGTTGAGAGAGTAAAATCACTCCTTAGGGTAATTTGAGTGATATCAAATTTGGCGCGTTCCCGGGGAGATTTGATCGCCATTAGATCTTATCTAGTTAGATTTAGTCAAGGTTTTTCTACTGTTCAAGAAAACTGATAAAATGTTTTCTTAATTTCTTTTAGGTGCATGCCTAGTACCAGAAACCCTTGATATATGGTGCTTTTGACATCATTGTGTATATGCTTTCTAACTTGTTTTCATTGTTTTATCGAGTTAGTCTAGTCTTTTTAGAGTCATTTCAGGTCTGGAGAAGATTGAAGAGCTAAAGGAAGAGGCATGAAGAAAGGAGAAAGAATTGGAGATTTCTCCCAAAGAACAATCCGCGGAGCAGTCTGACGGTCGATCCTACCAGGAACAGCCAGACGATTCTTCTCGATAATTATGGAAGTTTCCATATCCTCCAAAGATTTTCCCTAGTTGCCGATTCTCGACTTTGAAGTCTAGGGGCGCCTCTATATAAAAGCGGCCCCTATCTATTTTATTTGATGACGCTAGTTCTTACAAGAGACCTAGACCTTATTCTTGGATATTGCTATTGTAAGGGAGACGGCTCCTCTTCTTGACAGAGAAGATCATCCTGAACCCCATTGTTTTACCTTTGATTTACATGCAGTATTATTCAGTTATCATGTCTTGTTCGTCTTGTGTTATGGCTGAGTAGTCGGCTAGCTTGTCTAGGGTTCTAGGGTGTTAATCGCGAGGCTAAACATAAATAAGCAACTCTTTTGTTTCTTCGTTTATCCTAGTTCTTAATGCTAGTCCTAACCTGATCACTTACTGCTAGATCTTAGGCTCAATCACTCACTAACCGTGTAGTAGTTTACCTGATATCGAATGAATGAGCTGAGCATCTCGAGTCAGCGAAAGTAGATACTAGAGTGTTCAGTGAACCCATCGGACTTGATCTCTATAGCTTGCGATCAACCCTTGATCCAAAAGACAGTTTAGGCGTCAAGGTCGAACCACAAAGGGAACAATGCCACGAGAGTGGGTTGTTCTACTAAGAGTGATCCATGTTCTACATCATGTCTCAACGAGCTTGAATAAATGTTTGGCTAAGTTTTAACACCCGATGAGAAACCCTAGACCGGCTTATCTTTAATATCGAATCTAAACCTTTTAAAATCTTTTACTTTACTTGCAAGTCACTACTTAATTCAAAATCCCAATTTTAGTTTTAGCTAAGTTGAAAGCTCATAAGAATAAAATGTAGACTGGTCCTCTGGAATGAATCTAAATTACTACAATTATCACTGTTAACTTGACAGTAGGAAAATTTAAGTTTTAGTGTATCAAGTTTTGGCGCCGTTGCGACGGGGACCAGATATTTTACCTTTGTTATTCAGTTCTATACTTAGTCTAAAGTATCTAACTTGCTTTTCTCTCTTTGTTCCAGCTGATGATCCAGGTGCATGACCAGTAGACATACTCGGAGAAACGCACAAGGACCATTATTCACGCTAAGTAACGAGGAGCTCGCAAGATTAGAAAGACAGAACAGACAACAACCGCGGCCTACTAACAACAAAATGGTTGATCACAGAGGCCAAGACGATCTCACTGCTGCAATGGCGCTCAGATGCAGCAGATGCAACAGACAATCAACGCACAAGAGGTTGCTCGCCAAGCAGCCGCCGACCTCGCTGCTTAGCAAGTCGAGCAACAAGGCGCTCCCATCGGAGAGCGGAACCTTCCGCGAAACTTCCCCACCACTCGCTCCACAATCAATCGGCCTCCCTGCACTAGACAGGACTATGAAATCAAACCCGCTTTGATCAGCTTGGTGCAGAAGAAAACGTTCAACGGTCTCGAAGCTGAAATCCCTTTGGACCACATTGAGAATTTCAAGAGAGTCTGCAACTTCTCTCGCACGAATGGAGTGCCACCAGATTACATCAAGTGCACGCTGTTCCCATTCTCCTTAGAAGGGAAAGCAGCTGGCTGGCTCGACTCGCTCCCAACCGGTACGCTCACTACCTGGGAACAAGTCAGAGCGCCGTTCTTGAGCCACTTCTATATGAAGTCCAAAACTGCAGCTCTAAGGCATGAGATCTCGAATTTCAAGCAAAAGACCGACGGACCTTTCTATGATGCTTGGGAACGTTACAAGGAATACCGAAAGGAGTGCCCTCATCATGGGTTTGAGGATGACTATATTCTGGAAGTGTTCTATGATGGAGTGCTATGAATTTCGCAATGCTCTGAATTCCTCGAGCAATGGGGATTTCATGACACAAAGAACACCAGGCGCATTCGCACTGATCAAAAATATGGCGTCCAGCTTCCTCAACAAGAACAAGGAACATGATCGCTCCAAAAGCGTAAACAACATAGACGACCTTGCGGCTAAGGTTGACCAGCTGTTGTAAGGTGATCAGAGCCAAGTGTTCATCATGGAGGAAGCTGCATCAGAGAACAATGTTTCAGACACTAAAACTGAGGGAGACAACACCGTGGATGATCAGCAAGAAGTGAGATACATCAATGGACAAGGATGGCAATACAAGAACTACCACCCGAACCCTAACGTTAGGAACAATCCTCACCTCTTTTTATATTCCAAGGGAAGAACAGCGGCTAACAGAAACGATATCAGGGAAGATCATATGTCCTGAGCCAAGCACAACATAACCAGTTCCAGAACCAGAAACAGCAAACTGCTCAACCGACCACTCCTTCGCCTACAATTGCTCCGCAAGACAAAATAAAGGGTCTAGCGACGATGATGCCTGCTCCAGGGTCAACGATTCAAGGGAAAGCGTTGAATCAAGTCACCACAGACATCAACTCCAGGATGAACCACATGTTCAATGACCTGAGTACCAAATATGATAACGTAGCCAGCCATATGCGCCAGATGGATGTTCAGATCACACAGATAGATGAGTGCGTCAAGAGGCAGCAAGGTACTCTATCTGGAAAGACCAACAAGAATCCTAAGGAATGCAATGCTGTAGCACTAAGGAGTGGAAGAAACCTACCGGATACAATTCCCAAGAAGTTGTCAACAGCGGAAAAGGGTAAGCAGAAAGAGGGTGAGCAACCAAGATCTGAAGCACTTCCTTTATCTAACGAGGAACCATAACAGTCTTCTGAGACTGATCCGACACCTGTCGCTCCACCAGTTGAGCATGTTCCTCCGCGCGAATACACCCCCAAGGTTCCATATCCTGTTCCAGCAAAGACGTCTCGCAAGGATCGGGAGGAGACCAAGTGTAAAAAGATGCTGGAAGATCTAACTATCAAATTACCTCTTGTAGATGCGATACAAATGATCCCTTCTATGCGAAGCTTAATGAAAGGGTTCTGGTAAGGTGACTGGAGACAGTGAGCTACTGATGGTTTCAAAAGAGTGCACTGCGGTACTTCAGAACAAGCCGATAAAGAAATTGAATGATCCAGGCAAGTTTGTTCTCTCCATACAAATCAGGAGAACTGTATTCGCCTGGTCTCTATGCGATATGGGTTCCAGCGTTAATCTCATGCCTTACTCTGTGGTAAAACGACTGGGCTTCACAAACTTCAAACTGACAAGACTCTCTGTGGGAACCGAAATTCGCACTGTCGACTTCCGTTTAAATTAGGAAACTAGGAAAACCCTAATTTCCCAGAGATCCCGGATATCTGCTAATACCACGCACCAAGCAATCAGAACACGAGATAACAATAAAGTATAAGGAATCGTAAAAAGAGAGCAAAGAGAAGTCTTATTCCAAATTTGCGTATGAGCGTTTACAACAAGGTATTAGCCTGGGCTCGAGAGCTGTCAGCGAGATTCCTAGTTCTAAAAACCCTAAGGCGGCTAAACCTAATTGAGTCGCAGCTCGAAATAACAAAAACGGAAAGTTGCCTTGCTCTAAGTGCTAAGTTTGTTCTCCAAAAACTTCCCTTTTGTGCCTCTCACCTAGGACTCCTTATATACTCGCTCCTAGGTCAGTTTACGCTTTTCCTGTTTTGCCCTTAAGCTGTCATAGCTTAAAAATGGAGATATTCTATTTTTCCCGATCTTCTTAATTATCTTCAAAAACTTTGATTTATCCGCGGAAACTTGACATTTATCTTTCCTTGCGAACCAAGCATAAACCGTCCTACGGTTTATGGGCTTTTGGTTAAGAAATCGTAAGTGGGTTTCGAGTCACGTCTTAGGTCTTTTTGGTCCGTCTTTTGACCCAAAACGTTTTTACAGCTTCTTTTGATAAAAACGAACTTTCTGCGATTTTTATCGTAAAGTTCGATTGATGACTTCAAATGAGGAGAAACATTAATGAGTTTGCTACGGTCTTCGGGAGATAGCAGTAAAGAGTAGACGAGAATGCCTGGATTCGTGTCGTATCGATGTTTTAAGAAAGCTTGATTGCTTCGTAACGATCAAAACGTGCACGTGCTTGGTCACTACGTAGCGACCAAGCTTGGCTTGAGCTCGGTCGCTACGTAGCGACCGAGCGGTACGCGTACTCGGTCGCTACGTAGCTACCAAGTTTGGCTCGAGCTCGGTTGCTTCGTAGCGACCGAGCGGTACGCGTGATCGGTCGCTACGTAGCGATCGATCTTGGCTCGAGCTCGGTCGCTACATAGCAACCGAGCTTGGGTCGAGCTCGGTCGCTACGTACCAACCGAGCAGTGTATATGCTTGGTCGCTGCGTAGGGATCGTGATTGGCTTGTCTGTGGTCCGATTTCCATACTCGAGCTTGTCCGTGGCTGGTTTGGATACGTGTCCGTTGCCTTGGGACAGCCGGTATTTGATTCAATCGAGATTTGAACAAAATTTTACCGCAAGATTCCTTGTAGAGATTCTTTTTACGATGAGTATCTTCGCTAAAAATATTTACGCCGATTCTTTGCGGAGATTTGGACATTAACTTTGTCATAACCGTTTTCGACCCCAACACTCTCCCTGGTGTTAGCCGACAGATAAGTCAAGTCACCGGTGGGTATTCTGGAAGATCTTCATGTCCGAGTGGGGAAAACTTTTGTTCCGACATATTTTGTGGTTCTGGAAGTTGAAGAAGAACCGAGAGATCCACTCATCCTTGGAAGTCCCTTCTTGTGCACAGCTGGTGTGATCATTGATGTTCGGCAAGGTAGGATTGATCTTCACCTAGGAGACATTGCGATGAAGTTCGAAATGAACAAATGCGATGCTAGATGCGCATACATACACCGTTGAGGATAACAATCAGGCGCTACTCCCTCAAGAAGGGATGATCGAGGAGATCCTTACCGATGATCCGCTCGAGCTAGCTCTGATCCGCTCTGTGATAGAGCACAATGTCATGAGCGTGGACGCGGACGGCTACGACAAGATGCTTGACTCAGCCAAAAGCATGGAGAGACTTGTAACCTATCTAAATCTGGGGGAGAGAGACGAGAGCAATCAGAGCAATACCTCTGGAGCAGTCGCTTCGAAAGGTGCTACTAAGCTGAGCACGCCTCGCGACGATCCATGAAGCGAACTGAAAGCTCCAAATATCGAGCTCAAATCCCTCCCTACGTGGCTCAGGTACGCGTTCTTAGGGCCAAATTCTACTTATCCTGTTATTGTGAATTCTGAACTGAACAATGTGGAAACAACTAAACTCCTGTGTGAGCTGAGAAAATACCGTAAGGCATTAGGTTATTCACTAGCTGACATTCATGGCATTTCACCTGATCTTTGCATGCATAAAAAACACCTAGAAGATGAATCGATGACTTCATAGAGGATCAGAGGAGGTTAAATCCAAATCTTAAAGATGTTGTAAAGAAAGAGATAATGAAACTTCTTGAGGCTGGTGTGATTTATGTCATCTCTGATAGTAACGGGGTTAGCCCTGTTCATGTAGTTCCTAAGAAGGGTGGAATAACTGTCATAACAAATGAGAAGAATGAACTGATCCCTACTCGAAGAGTAACTGGACATCGCATGTGCATAGATTTTCGCAAATTGAATGCTGCGACTCGCAAGGATCACCTTCCATTACCTTTCATTGATCAGATGCTTGAACGATTAGCTAACCACCCATAATATTGCTTTTTAGATGGTTATTCAGGTTTCTTTCAGATCCCTATCCACCCGGATGATCAGGAGAAGACGACGTTCGCGTGCCCATACGACACGTTTGCATACCGAAGAATGCCATTCGGCTTGTGCAATGCTCCTGCGACATTTCAACGTTGCATGATGTCTATTTTCACTGACCTGATTGAGGATATAATGGAGGTTTTCATGGACGATTTCAGTGTCTATGGAAGCTCTTTTACTGTTTGTTTAAAAAACTTGTGCAGGGTACTGCAGCGCTGCGAGGAGAAGGATCTAGTGCTGAGGGAGAAGTGCCGCTTCATGGTTATGGATGGGATTGTCGTTGGGCACAAGATCTCTGAGATGGGGATCGAGGTCGACAAGGCAAAGATTGAAGTCATGATGAGTTTGCAGCCACCAACATCAGTCAAGGGAATAAGAAGCTTCCTGGGGCACGCAGATTTTTACAGGAGATTCATCAAAGATTTCTCAATGATCGCAAGACCACTCACGAGGCTGCTCTACAAGGATACTAGATTCGAGTTTGACAGCAAATATTAAACGACATTCCACACGATCAAAGGAGCCTTGATCAGTGCACCAGTCGTTCAGCCTCCGGACTGGGACTTACCCTTCGAAATCATGACAGATGCTAGTGATTTCACGGTAGGAGCAGTGCTGGGACAGAGAAAGGATAAAAAACTGCATGTGATCTACTACGCGAGCAGGAAGATGAATGAAGCCCAATGCCGATATGCGACAACGGAGAAGGAGCTTCTGGCCATATTCTACGCCTTCGAGAAATTTAGCTCCTACCTAGTAGGATCTAAAGTGATAGTGCACACAGAACATGCAGCTCTGAAATACTTGCTGACGAAGAAAGATGCCAAACCGCGCCTGCTCTGATGGATCCTCCTACTCCAGGAATTCGACCTTGAGATCAAAGACAAAAAAGAGATTGAGAGTGGAGTCGCCGACCATTTGTCTAGAATGAAGATCGACGACGAGACTGTTCTTGATGATAGTCTCCCTGAAGAAGAAGTCTACTCGATTGGTCTGTATGCCGAGAACAGCCCAGATACTCACGCCACGGACTGTTCCGCGGTAAGCTTCTCTGATTGTTCTGTGGATTGTTCCGCCGACCAGGAACACTTTGTTGCGGCTATAAAAAAGAGGTACTCCCACCTACCGTGATTCGCTGAGATAGCCAATTTCTTAGCAGCAGAGAAAGAACCGGTTGAGTTTACTGGGAATGAGAAGCGAAAATTTCTAAGGGATGCAAAACTCTACTTTTAGGATGAACCGTTCTTGTATCGACACTGCAAAGATGGAGTGTTCCGACGCTGTGTTCCGGAAACTGAAATTCTGGAAATCTTGCTTCATAGCCATGGTTCTTCTTATGCCGGTCACTTTGCAGCATTCAAGACCGTCTCCAAGATCTTGCAAGCTGGTTTTTGGTGGCCAACAATGTTCCGAGATGCCCAAGCTTTCATCTCCAAGTGCAGTTCATGCCAAAGACAAGGGAACATTAGCAAGCGGAACGAGATGCCCCAGAACTTCACACTCGAGATCGAAGTGTTCGACTGTTGGGGGATCGACTTCATGGGACCTTTCCCACCATCGTGCAAGAACGAGTACATTTTAGTGGCAGTGGATTACGTTTCCAAGTGGGTAGAGGCAATCTCCAGTCCCACTAATGACGCGTGGGTTGTAACCAAAATGTTTAAAACCATCATTTTTCCTCTGTTTGGAGTACCTCGAGTGATCATAAGCGACGGAGGCACACACTTCATCAAAAAGGTCTTCCAAGGGCTCTTGAAGAAGAACGGTGTCAGGCACAAAGTTGCTACGTCATACCACCCCCAAACAAGTGGCCAAGTGGACGTGTCTAATAGGGAGATCAAGAGCATCCTGCAGAAAATGGTTAGAACTACACGCAAGGACTGGTCTTTAAAGTTAGATGATGCGCTATGGGCCTACAGAACAGCCTACAAACACCATTAGGGGCCACTCCATATCATCTGGTCTATGGAAAAGCCTGTCACCTCCCTGTGGAACTCGAGTACAAGGCGGCATGGGCTGTCAAAATACTCAACTTCGATATCAAATCAGCCAAGGAGAGGCGTTCCATTCAGATTCACGAACTTGAAGAGATCAGGAACCTGGTTTATGAAAGCACAAAGATCTACAAGGAAAAGACCAAAGCCTATCATGACAAGCGGATCATCTGCAGAAGCTTCGAACCAAATGATCGAGTCTTGCTTTTCAACTCCAGGCTGAAGCTCTTCCATGGGAAGCTGAAATCCAGGTTGTCCAGACCGTTTACTGTCAAGGAGGTCAGACCATGTGGAGCCGTGGTCCTACTGGATCCGAATGGAGGGGAGTTCGTCGTAAATGGTCAGCATCTTAAGCCATACCTAGCTGATGCGACAATCGCAGCAGGGGAAGAATTTCCCTTAGGCGATCCATCCCCAGCTCAATAGGTTGATCAAAGTCAAGCTAGTGACTTAAATCGAGCGCTTGGTGGGAGGCAACCCACTGGTAAGTGTAAATATGTTTTTCTTTTCATATTTTGTTCCATTTTGTTTTTATATCTGTTATAGGAAAAATAAAATCGAAGACTCCCGGAGGAACAGTCCATGGACTCCTCTCGCTGGAGAACAGCTGCTCCTCCAGGTAAGTTTTCGACACTTAAAAAAATATATAAAAAAGAGAAGAGGAAGCGGTTAGGGTATGCCTATTTAAGGTAACTACCCAACTTCCCCACTTAGCCCCATATCGCCGCATACCTCCTCCCCATAAGTTTAGAACCCTAAAATCGAAAACCTTAAATTCTCAACCTTTTCTCAATCGATTTTGGTTCTAACCCCTTGGGATTTCGAACTTAATTTATTTTTCTAGCACTCTCTCAACCGAACAAGGTAAAACTCAAACTCTCTCCAATCGTAAATTGGGGTTCTCTCATATTCCTCTTAACCAATTGAATAGTTTTTATGGCATTATACTTTGATAAGTTCATCTTAAGATTGCTAGGAAGATAGAAAATTCATAGTAAAATAATGAGAACCGCCTTGTTTCGAAATTGAATTGAGAATTGCGACTGTTCATGATGTTGATTGTTGGTTGATGCGGGTAGAATTTAAGTTATATAAGGGTTGTTGTTCTTCATGTTGTGATTTGGGTTGTTCGAAAATTGAATGGACTTGGATTTAACTGAGAAATGGTGAAGTTCCATCGTTTTCTACACAACCCACGAACATTACTAATGCATAATTTATCGTTCTATTTTGTAGATGGCTCCGAGAACAAAGCAAAAGGCGATGAAAACCCCGAAGATCACCCGCGAGAACTACGTCTCACCTGTGGGCCACAATGCCCCAACCTCTTACCCATGGCCGCGCGTTGGAATGGAGGGTCAGCCGATAGATCTCGACGACCCAATGCTCTTCACCTTCAACTGCGAAGGATGGGACAAGGAGTCTGCGCAAAAATACAACACGCTTCTCAACACCGAGATCTTGCCAACTCGATTCGGTCACACCGAGACCCTCGCTGCTCTTGGGCTTGACACAGACGTGTTCGAGACACTCAATGCAATGGGGATTTCTCCCCTCTGTTACCAGACGCACGAAATCTATCCGGACCTAGTGAGGCAAGCGCTCGCTACAGCTCATATCGGCTACGACAACCCTCAGGTATCCACGTATGAGAACTGTTCTTTCTCATTCATGGCCGATGGCAAGTTCTGCTCCCTATCGCTTGACCAGCTCAATGAGATATACGAGATCTCGGACGAGCGAAAGGATGTGGCAGTGGAGAACAAGTTCACTCCAACGGAGCGGTTTTGGGACCTCATAGCAACCGGAAGCGGATCATTCGCCTCTAGGAAGGCGTATCATTCGCCTCTAGGAAGGCGTATCAGTCCCATATCAGAAACCCAACGCTGAGGGTAATCGCAAAGATGGTCTTCAACCTCCTTTTTGCAAAGGATCAGACCTCAAAGGTCTCCAAAAGAGAACTGCAAATGCTGTACTCGGGTCTTAAGGATGAGATCCGCAGGTCGCGAGCTGGAATCCCATTTCAGCATGTGCAGACGAACCCTGGCTTCCATCTCATCTGGATGTTCTGCACACGGAAAGACTTCATGCTCAGGACCGACAACAAAAAGGATCGCTGTGGCAGCTTGCTCACTCCGTTGTTCAAACACTTCAGGATCAACCTCAAATCCTACGCGGTCAACTACAACATTGAGTATGTGGACACTCCCTATCTGATCCCGTGCCACATCCTCCGCGACGAGACCACATACAGATTCACAGATAAGGAGGGAAACGTGTTGTTCATCAAGCTGCCCCAACCACACCTCACGAACTTCAGTTCGATAGAGAACATCTGTTTCTTACCTGACCCAGAGTTCCTCTGTGCCGACCCGCAAGCACCACCTCCTGATGATGATATGGATGAGCCAAAGGACATCACACCGAATGAGGAAACGGCCTATGACTTAGGCCCACTCGACGATGATGCGGACGAGGCAGAACCGTCGCAAGATGGTTGATTCGCAGCAGAAGAACAACAGCCTCATGAAGAGGATCCTCAAGGCGATCATGGGGGGATGTTTCGGCGGTCAAGAGCCGCGATCATCCGCAGCTGAGCAGACTCCACAGCAGTCCCATCGCGCAGGCAAGGAACCGGCCGGATCTTCCGCTGGAGCAGATCATCTTCCGAGGAACCGAAGGACGGCTGGCCGCTCCGAGAGCGGGGAGTCAGACTAATCCCACCTTTTCACCCTATCTCATTGTCTTATCCATCTGAACAATTTATTATCTTGCTTTTTATTTGCTTGTTTTGTTTGTTTTTAGCCTACCTCAAATTTATTTTCACAACCAGGGATGGTGTGAACTAAGTCTGGGGGAGGTGATTGTGTGAAACTAATCTCTTTCGTTTTTTATGTTTGAGTCAGTCTTTGCGTTTCATTGAGTCAGTCCAAACTCTTGTGGGAATTAGGACCCTATTTTGTGATGATCTTTTAACCACCTCGTGCTCTAACATTCTTATTCAGTGACCCACACTTAGACCTGGAACAGCCCTGACTTATCTCACCTGACTCTCCAGAAGTTTTCAACCGATCAGGTTACACTGGGCCGACTTAACTCCATCTAACTTGAACCTAATTTTGACTACAAATTCCTCTTGTTATTGGCATTAGATCAGGGAAACGAGACTTACACTCTAGAGTTCTTACTCTTTTTACCAATCTTGCTGATCCTGAGTGGCTAGTTCATTTTTAGCTAGTACCCACCTTGTACCTAAGCCTTTATTTCGGCTTCATGCATTCTATTCTTCAGTTTCATATGTGCAGATATGTGCAAAAAAGTTGGAGAGGAAAGGATCGACGCAACCTCTTACTTGTAATCGCTGCAGGAACAATCAGAACAATCAGGAACAACCAGCTCCAAAACAATCAGAAGAACCGTCAGTCGAGAACAAAGGAGAACGGCCATAGGGCACCGATCATTCCGTGTATTATCTCCTTCTTTGTCACTTCATCATCTATGATCTCATCAGTTATACAATTACAAAAAAAAAGATATATATATATATATATATATATATATATATATTTACCATTTTATATGAGATCATCGATAGAGAAGGAGGACTAAGTCGGCCAGATGCTCTTTTGAGTTGACTCGGTCAGAACTAGAACAAGGAGAGTTGGTACCAATAATAGGGAGCAGAAGAACAGTCAAAGCGATAGCTCCAGAAGTCAGCAAAACGTGTGAGGGGGTTGTGGACGTCAATATATCCATCATCTCTTGCTATTTTGCGCGATATCCTGCATCCACTACAAAAAATTTGGTAAACCCTAAACACTCTTTTGACTCACTATAAATTAGCATGTTCATACCTAGCTCGTCTACCCTGAATGATGTCTATGACAAGAGGATCACAACACTTTAAAACGAATATAGGGAGTTATGTATAGAAAGTGTGCCTTTTTCAGGATTGAGATATAGAGTATGGTGCCGATCTTTGAACAGTGATCAGCGAAAGTTCTAGTAAAAGTGTGTGGTCCTAGTCGGTTGCTTATATGGTTCAGAGATTTGAGGTTAAGGTATGGTTATTGAGGATTAGGAGAGTTCCCACACTTTCAAACCTTTTCCCTGTTCTTGATACTTGCCTTGTTCGAGGACAAACAAGGATCTAAGTCTGGGGGAATTGATATATGGTGTTTTTGACATCATTGTGTATATGCTTTCTAACTTGTTTTCATTGTTTTATCGAGTTAGTCTAGTCTTTTTAGAGTCATTTTAGGTCTGGAGAAGATTGAAGAGCTAAAGGAAGAGGCATGAAGAAAGGAGCAAGAATTGGAGATTTCTCTCGAAGAACAATCCGCGGAGCAGTCTGACGGTCGATCCTACCAGGAACAGCCAGACGATTGTTCTCGATAATTATGCAATTTTCCATATCCTCCAAAGATTTGCCCTAGTTGCCAATTCTCGACTTTGAAGTCTAGGGGCGCCTCCATATAAAAGCGGCCCCTATCTATTTTATTTGATGACGCTAGTTTTTGCAAGAGACCTAGACCTTATTCTTGGATATTGCTATTGTAAGGGAGACGGCTCCTCTTCTTGACAGTGAAGATCATCCTGAACCCCATTGTTTTACCTTCGATTTACATGCAGTATTATTCAGTTATCATGTCTTGTTCGTCTTGTGTTATGGCTGAGTAGTCGACTAGCTTGTCTAGGGTTCTAGGGTGTTAATCGCGAGGCTAAACATAAATAAGGAACTCTTTTGTTTCTTCGTTCATTCTAGTTCTTAATGCTAGTCCTAACCTGATCACTTACTGCTAGATCTTAGGCTCAATCACTCACTAACCGTGTAGTAGTTTACCTGATATCGAATGAATGAGCTGAGCATCTCTAGTCAGCGAAAGTAGATACTAGAGTGTTTAGTGAACCCATTGGACTTGATCTCTATAGCTTGCGATCTACCCTTGATCCAAACGACAGTTTAGGCGTCAAGGTCGAACCGCAAAGGGAACAACACCACGACAGTGGGTTGTTCTACTAAGAGTGATCCGTGTTCTAGATCATGTCTCAACGAGCTTGAATAAATGTTTGGCTAAGTTTTAACACCCGATGGGAAACCCTAGATTGGCTTATCTTTAATATCAAATCTAAACCTTTTAAAATCTTTTACTTTACTTGCAAGTCACTACTTAATTCAAAACCCCATTTTTAGTTTTAGCTAAGTTGAAAGCTTATAAGAATGAAGTGTAGACTGGTCCTCTGGAATGAATCTAAATTACTACAATTATCACTGTTAACTTGACAGTAGGAAAGGTTCAGTTTTAGTGTATCAACCCTACAACAGTAACTTCAACAACAACAACTTCCAAACGTATGGAAATTTTTCCTATAAGAACATACCACCACAAACTCGAGAGAACAAGATAGAAGGAATGATTGATCAAGTTTTTGAGGGCCAGTAGAAGCTGATGGTGAATGTCAATGGAAAGATAGATGCTGTCTACACCGAGCTGAATGAATAGTTTGAAACTTTGAATACACATGTGAAGAAGTTGGAGACACTAGTGGTTCAGACATGAAATGTTGTTAAGAGGCAATAGACCTTCATCAAGGGTACAAGAGAAGCACTGAAGTACCACATGAATGCCATTGATATCACTCAAATTACCCTAAGGAGTGATTTACTCTCTCAAATAAGAGGTCGAGTTGTAGTACTTAGTGATCGAATTCACAGGGATCTAAGCCACACAATAGATCTATCTAGTTATGTAGTAAAGCTAGGTTGAATGGTTTAAATGTAAATTACCAGGGGTGAACAAGTAATTGTTCAATTGATTGATTGGGTTTTAAGACAAATATGGGAAACGTTAGACTTATGGTTTCTATTCAGACAATCAAGATTATAGAGATATAGACTACTAAGCATATATGGATATTCTAGAACTCAAACAAATAAGAATAGTCGATCAACTTCCATATATTTAGACTATCTATCGCCGGATCTAGGAGTTCAGCTCTCGCTTGTTGGTTTTAAGAAAGTGTCGATCGATTTCAACAACGGCGTGTCGATCGATACACCTTTCATGCCGTCAATCGATGCAACGAATGAGTTGTCAATCGACGTTCCTTCCAGGGAGCGTTATGCACGAGTTTGACGTGTTCACTAGGTTAAACTAATTCAGTTTCTACTTGTTTCTAGCAATCATAGCACAACCTAAATATTTCAGACAAATAACCAATCTTCCGAATGCGCCCTAATGTCTATAGGAAAGATCGTAGTTAGCTACTCTAGGACACATGCATTAAGAACAGTTTAGTTGATTAATATCCTTACACTCAGCAATTCTATATTTTGGGCTAATCCCTCATGAATATCTGAACCCTAAATCTAACAAGATGAACTACTCAGACATGGCTAAGCAATTCATAACAACAAGATAAGAAAACTGCATAAAATATAATAGAGTAAAGAAACTGGAGTTCCAATCACAAATCTCTGAAGGAGTTCTTGGATCTTCTCTCCAAACCTAAGACTCTAAGTATTTTTCTGTATGATAAGTAGAAAGTATGTAAGCGTGTGTTGCCTAGAACAATGGCAGGGCACATAAATATTAGGTTAGAACTCGTCAGGGGTAATCTGGTAATTCCTGTGGGACTTGGGCTTTAAGTCGGCTGGAACCCAGTCTGGCTTCCATGCGCTTCACTGTCGATCGACACCACATGGTGTATGTCGATCGATTGTTGCCTTCACCCATCGATCGATAGTCATGGTCGATGGTCAACTTCGGGCCTTTGTCATTTTCTCTCCAAAATGCACCAAAATCACCACTTTCCTCCATATCACTCCAAAACCTGAAAACATACTAAAAAGACTCCAAAACAGCTATAATGTATTTAAAAACACCTATATACCATAGTATATCAGCCATCATAAAGGATGATTTCTGGCAAGTGGTTAAGGAGGAAAAGCTTCAGGAGGGAGATTTCGAAGTTGAGAGCTCTATGAGTTTTGAAAGTTCACATTGGGGTCGACCGACGCTGAGAGAGGAACATCGACCTGCTGCCCATCATCTATCGACTGTTTATACGGAATCAGTTGCATCATCCGAGAAAGTAAGAATCATGACCCATGAAGAGTTCGCAGCTAAGCACCCTCATCCACCCAAACCCTATCGCGTAACCACGAAAGACATCGATCAGCACCATGAGCCAGCCGCCAATCGACAGAGAGATTCAATCGGCGATCGACAGTCACCTCCTAGCAACGATCAACGACCACCTCTCACCTACTAAGTGCAACTACCCAAAATCGATGTAGCGCGATTGAATGCAATTAGAAACCCATCTCAACCTTCAGAGACATCAACATACAACATCAGTGAGCAATCTGAATATGCACCAGAGCCAATGCAAGTTGATCATTCTACTGTAGGAAGGACCTTAAGGAAGAGGAAGGAAAAGTTCCTAAGCATCTGAAGAGAGGAGCTAATGATAAGGAGATGGATAGTTTCACAAAGATGATTCTAAGGATCCCAAAAGATAAGCCATTTGAGGATGTTTACTTTACCCACAGGTTGTGGATGTTCTTCAGAGACACCAATGAGACTGAAGAAGACATTAGGAGAATGTTCCACCAGGTCAGAGAGAAGATGAGACAGAGGATTACATTGAAGAAGAAGAGTGGTCCGGGAAAGTTTGTAGTACCATGCTTGATAGGAGGCATTGATTACCATAGTGCGCTCTGCGACACAGGTTCTTCAGTCAGCATTCTACCAAAGCTGATGGCAAGCCACCTAGGTCTGAGACCATCTCCAATAATAGACAGTAAATTTTTCTATATTGCACTCTGAAATAGAGTAACTCTATTATAAAGTCAGATTTTCTCCAATGGTTCACTCTATAATAGTGTTACTCTTTAATAGAGTGGAATACATAATAATGTTGCTTTTTAACTATATTATATAGTTAACTCTATTATAGAGTGAACCATTAGAGCAAATCCAACTTATAATAGAGTTACTATATTTTAGAGTGAAATATAGAAAAAAATATTGTGTACCATTGGAGATTCCTTGAAGATAGAGCCTTCAGAGGATTCATTCATTTTTGTGGATTGTTCTCAGAGGAACTTAGGAGGAATCATTAGAAACCTTGAGTTGCAGATTGGTAATGTCCTAGTTCTAGTAGACTTCTATGTCCTGGACATCAAAGCTCAATTGGAACTCTTCTTTATTACTTGGGAGAGCCTTCATGGCTACTGTAGGAGCAGTTTGCGACATGCAGACCAACAAGTTGTGCATGACACTTATAGAACCTACTGTCTACTATGATCCAGTGAGAGTATTCAAGCAACAAACGGGATACATGGAGATTGGAGATGATCCAGGATTCATTGCAGTTTGTTACTGCGACCATGGAGCTGAAGTGAAATTGCAGAATGAAGCATCGATCGACACTCAACCTGAAGTATCGATCGACGAGAAGTCTGAAGCGACATCGACAAACCATTGGAAGCACCGATCGACAGTGGCCCTGAAAATTAGCTAGACGAATTCCCAGGATGATCTATCAGCAGTTAGAAGAATGATTACTACCAACCTAGCTTCGCAATTCAGACTGCTACACCTTCAAAGAGGAAGATCAGTGCAATGGAGCCTCATGAGTATTATGAGGACTACAAAGAAGAAGAGAACATTGAGTACCTTCGCCTTGCCATGGAAGAAGCATGAGTTCTCAAGATTTCCCATGAGACCAGGGGGAAACATCGATCGACGGAAACCTTAAAACATCGATCGATACTCATCACGAGACAGAGTCAGATACAAGAACAGAAGATATAGCAGATTTTGGTTATCTCAGAGCCGATGATTTTGTTATTTTGAGTGATTCAGAAGGACAAGCACGTGCTTCGGATGTACGAGTTATACACATCTATAAAGACGTCGAAGAAATTATTGCAAAGGCTAGAGAATCAGGAAACCTTCTCAGCCAGCAAAACAAAACAAAGGATCTAGCATCGATCGATAGGAGAGGTCAACCATCGATCGATGGCCACTATGAGTTTCGAAAGAGAGCTTATTATTACATCAGCATCAAAAAAATTCAGTGGGAAACAAGAGATGAATACGGCATATACAGAGACGAGCATGGATATGCACGAGCTGTAGATGGCAGAATCATTCATGTGTCTAGGAAAGACATCATGGAGATTATGGAAAGAGCTGCAATGGATGGACATCACTCATATCTGTTTACCAGATAATGCAGAGAAAGTCACCAGAACCATGCCAGTGCCAGACACTTACAACATAATAGAGATTGATGACATGGTACATGGGATCTACATAGCCTACGAGATGTCACTGGATGACTCCTACAAAAGGGTCGATGATGTCTACTACCCGATCAACGACATCATTGACAGGATGACTGTACGCACGGATGAGCTGAAAAAAGAGATATACATGATTCAGAGACAAACTGCGATTTCCGTAATCGGAGGAAAGTCAAGAAACCCTAACTTTCCCTGAGGTCCCAGATTCTTTGCGGGAGCCAATGCCAAGTGACCATATAAATACGGAAAATATGAAAAGATAACAAAACAAATTTATAAAAAAGGTAGATCTTATTTCGAATCCGCGTAAGTGCGTTGCGATCATTACAAAAAATTATAAAAGCTTCGGCCGCAAGAGCTGTCAGCAAATTGCCTAGTTCTAGCAACCTAAAACCTTAAACCTAGTTGAGTCACAGCTCGATAACAGAAGACAAAAAGATAGGAAAAAGGTTTTGATTGATTTCGGACTGAACCTTATGAAAGGCTGCCTACGTACCCCTTTCGAGGATCAAACCGAACGTAGTTCGATTGAAAGAGTAGAACAAGAGAACGAACCTCCTTTGCGAGTTCGTCTAGTAATCGAGTGCCAGTCATAGAAACAGAACATGTCGAGAATAATGCCTAAAGTTTCTAAGTGCAGAGAGTTCTTAGAGTAAAAATAATTCATCTTTGCCTCTTCAACCTCGACGTCCTTATATACTCCTCTTAGAGGCGGTTTTCTCTTTCCCTTTCTGCCCTCAATCGTGTTTATCGCTTCGCAGAAATATTCCACTTTCCTTAGATCTTCGTGTTTATCTTTGGAAACTTCACATATATCCCCTGAACTTGACATTTATCTTCTCCTGCAAAATAAAAGGTAAACCGTCATAACGACTGGGCTTTATTTTGTATAATATCGTGAGTGGGCTTCTAGCCGCGTTCTGGACCCTTTCGGACAGTTTTTCCGACTTAAGCGTTTTTAGGATTTATCGAAAGAGCGCTTCCGAAACGACATCGATTCAGAAGAAAATTTGAAATTCTCGTATAGTGGAGGCAGTTTAAGGTGTTTAGCTAACTGTTGCCATTTTATATGACCAATTCGAATTTCGTACGAGAAAACGAGTCTTGCGGTTTTTAGATCGTAGAGTTCCAATGATAACTCCGATCGAGATGAAACAAGATCAGGTTCGATCTGATCTCGAAAGAGGGAGCTACGAGGACGGAATGAAGGCAGACTAGTTGATCCAACTCTCTGAATGGGCGAGTTAGACTGTTTATTCGGTCCAAGTCGCCGAACAGGCGAGTTAGACGACTTGCTCGTTCCAACTCGCCGAATGGGCGAGTTGGACGTCTTGTTCGGTCCAACTTGTCGAACGGGCGAGCTGGACGACTTGCTCGATCCAACTCGCCCGTTCGGCGAGTTGGATGTCTTGTTCGGTCCAACTCGCTGAACGGGCGAGTTGGGCGACTTGCTCATTCCAACTTGCCCGTTTGGCGAGTTGGACGTCTTGTTCGGTCCAACTCGCCCGTTCGGCAAGTTGGACGGTGCATTTGGTACAACTCGCTGAACGGGCGAGTCGGACGGTGTGTTCGGTCTAACTGGCCTCTTCGGCCAGTTGGACGATAGTGCCTTATAGTTGTTTCGTTGTTTGGGATCTGTTTGTGCGAGGCCTAGAGTAAACTTTCTCGAAGACTTATCGTGTGAATCATTTTCGGAGTTGTTACGAAAATCGATTTAGGTTTTCCCGCTTTTCTTTTCTTTTAACAATTATATCTTTCTTAAAGAGAGACATTTTCTTGAGAACTTTCTGACATTGATTATGTCGTGACCTATTTTGATCCCAATAGTTACACTAGACCAATGATCGACACTAGTCACACATCTTTAAGAGGAAGGCATGTAACAGTGAAGCTATTAGAAGACAAGCTTGATGAGATTAATTTTGTTCAAGACTCGACGAAGGAGGATTTTTCCCAGAAATTGGAGGACATCGTGGAAACAACACATGCCAGACTTAGGATGCAGCAAGGTTGTATTAGACATCTTAAGAAAAGGATGCATCTTAGTAATGTTGATAAGGAGATAATAAAAAACCAGTGGACCAGAGGAGATGAAGCCATAAGTTTCAGATGAGCAAATAAGATGTACACACTTGTTTTCCAGAAAGTAGTCACTCACCTCCATACTAGCCAACCAACATTCAAAAGTCAAGCTAAATGATTAAAAATAAGTGCTGAGTGAGAGACAACCCACTATTAGGTAAGTTTTACTTAGTTTTATTTTGAATTTGTTACTGATTTTTGTATTTAATTTATTGCAGGTCTAAAAAAAACAACAAAAAAGATCCGAGGAGATGATTGCTCAGTATCGACCGATCAGACTTGGTCAACATCGATCGACAGTTAAACCAAAAACGATCGATAGACACTTAATTGTGCCGATCGACAATAACATCATTGAGCAGGTGTATAGTTCTTCCTTGTTATATTGTGTACTTATGATTTATGTTTTCACCAAACTTCGACTAGATATACACTGGGGACAGTGCAATTTAAGTCTAGGGAGAGGTTTACTGATATTTAGTTTATTTATGAGTTTTATAAAATGTTTTAAGAAGTTTTTATTGAGTCAAGACGGGGACAATGAACTTTTTCAATTTTCACTTATTATCTAACCACTCTGTAGCACCACTCTTAGATCTATTGACTGCAGAGTGTATTAGAGATACTAAAGTGGATCACCTGTAAGTTATCCCCACTTGCTAAGAATGTTTGAAGGAACCAAAGCTGATCTCAAACCTAACTAAGCTTAATCTGTTTGTTTTGGGGCTTGGTATACATTAGATTAGATTCCTCCTGCAAGTCTAGAAGGTTAAAGTATGTGCGTTTCTGATTTCCTTCTATCTCTCTCTCTTCAGCATCCATAAGAATAAAAGATTGAAATGATTTCCTGCAGTTTAGAGGGGTGGGAGTGTCTCCTGCGACCCCATTATTCTACTCTAATGGAATGATCACACATCGTTGGAAACGAGGGATAGGAGTGTCTCTTGTGACCCCATTATTCGCCTACGCTTTGCAAAGAAACTTTTTTAAAAAGAAGAGAAAAATAAAAAAAACGTAAAGAAGCGAATAAGATGGACTGTATCATCATCATTGTTCATTGGAATTGAGAGTCAGAGAAGAGAGAAAGAGGGAAGAAATGGATCAGATAAGACTACATGTGTGTTCAGAAACTTGTTTGAGTAAGAGTTCATGTGTGTTTTGATCGATGCTCCCAAGGTAAATCCTACAATTTTATATATGTAACAAAAGAGGTCAGTAGAGGGGTTAGTCAGACAGTATTGGCTAAGTTGTTGGTTAGATGGATTTGGTTGCTAAGCTGATATATATAATACCTCTAAAGTTGGAATTAATTTGATGTGGCTTGGAACATTGCAGAGGTGATGATAGTGAGTTCTTAAATTATGTGAGTCTCTGCTGTTTTCAAACCTCTTTTACAAAGCATACTCTTTGTTTTGTTTGAGGACAAGCAAAATGGAAGTCTGGGGGAATTGATATACTATGGATTTTATCCATTTTTAGCCATGGTATATAGGTGTTTTAGGATTATTTATTATGTTTTGGAGTCCTTTTAGTATATTTACAGGTTCAAGAGTATTTTGGAGTCCTTTTAGTATATTTACAGGTTCAAGAGTATTTTGGAGGAAAGTGGTTATTTTGCTGCATTTTGGAGATAAAATGAGAAGAAGCCCGTAGCTGACCATCGAACCAGTCCGAAGGTCGACATTCAGAGATAAACATCGATCGACGCACATCATGTGCCGTCGATCGACAGCAAAGCTCGCAAGACCCGACTAGGTTTCCCGCTGACTTAATTCCCAAGTCACACCCATTTACAGAAATACCCCTGACCGATTTTAACCTAATATTTATGTGCTCTGCCGTTGTTCTAGGCAACACACTTTCATACTTCTACTGTTCACAACAAGCAATACTTAGGGTTTTTAGTAGTTTGGAGAGAAGATCCAAGACTCCTTCACAAATTTGTATTAAAACTCCAGTATTTCTAACTCTATTATATTTATGCATTTAATTCAATTTATGTTTATGATTTACTTTCCTATGTCTGAGTAATTCATCTGTTAAATTTAGGGTTCAAATAGGTTATAAGGGATTAGCCCAAAATATTGAATTGCTAATGTAATAAATATCCTTCAAAGAATTGTTGATAATGCATGTGTTCCAGAGTAGCTAACTAGAACCTTGAACTTAGGATTGTGGACAACAACTACGGTAGGTTCTGCACCAGAATTAATTCCTTTGAGCTAGTATTGCAAGAAACAAGCGAAATATGATTTAGACAATACTAGTGAACCTATCGATCAACTCGTTAAAGCATGTCTAAGAGAACATTGATCAACGTTCTTACCATAACAAAGATCAATGTTCGATCCGTATCAATAAACGACAGCTGAGATATTGGACTTAGTCAATATAAGAATCACATGCGAAAGCTGGATATCTATACACTAGAAATCGAGTTCTACGATAGACAACCTAAGTATTCTATACCTCTCTAATCCTAATTACCTGAATAGAAACCCTAGATCTATAGCTCTTTTATTTAATTGTTTACAAAGCTCAAAACTGATCTCACTCTAATTACCCAAAGGAGTGAATTACTCTCTCAAATAAGAGGTTCAATTGTAGTACTTAGGGATTAAATCCACAAGGAGCTAGGGAACCTAATAAATCTTATCAGAGTGATTAAGCTAGGTGGATTATGTTTAAATGTAAATAGCAAGTTGTGAGTAAGGTAGTTGCTCGGTTGGTTTGATTGGGTTTTTGACACTAAAATGAAATAGCTAGACTTAGTGATTCTATTCTGGTAATCATGATTATAATCCTACTGATGCTTAACAGTTGTATGCATGATATTATAGAGTTCAATCACTTGAGAACAAACCGATCTGCGTTCGCTTTCTAGGTTTGTCTATTGACCAGATCTAATGGTCTTAACAGTAGGTCAGACCAGAGCTTTGGTGAGAGCTCGGTCGCTACGTAGCGATCGAGCACGTACACGGCTCGGTCGCTACGTAGCAACCGAGCACTTACACGGCTCGGTCGCTACGTAGCGACCGAGCACTTACACGGCTCGGTTGCTACGTGGCGACCGAGCTCTCCCTGAAGCTCGGTCGCTACGTAGCGACCGAGCACGTACACGGCTCGGTCGCTACGTAGCGACTGAGCTCTCACCAAAGCTCGGTCGCTAGCAAGTACACGGCTCGGTCGCTACGTAGCGACTGAGCTCTCCCCGAAGCTCGGTTGCTATGTAGCGACCGAGCACGCACACGACTCAGTCGCTACGTAGCGACCGTGCTTTCTTAAAAATCGATACAACACGAATGCATGCATTCTCGTCTACCGAAGACCGTAGCCAACCCAATTCATTTTTCTCGTCATTTGAAGTCATCAATCGAACTTTACGATAAAAACCGCGAAAAGTTTGTTTTTATCGAAAGAAGCCATAATAAATGTTTCGAGTCAAACAACGGCCCAAAGAGTCCTAAGACGTGACTCGAAACCCACTTACGATTTCTTAACCAAAAGCCCATAAACCGTAGGACGGTTTATACTTGGTTCTCAAGGAATGATAAATGTCAAGTTTCCGCGGATAAATATGAAGTATTCGAAGATAATTAGAAAGATCGGGAAAAATGGAATATCTCCATTTTTAAGTTATGACGGCTTAATGGCAGAAGAGGAAAAAGCGTAAACCGACCTAGGAGAGAGTATATAAGGAATCCTAGGCGAGAGGCACGTGGGACGACTTTTTAGACTCAGAACTCTCGGCACTTAGAAACTCTGAGGCATTATTCTCGACATGCTCTGTTTCCATGACTGGCACCCAATTACCAGACGAACGCGCACAAGAAGTTCGATCTCTTGGTTCACTCTTGAACTACGTTCGGCTTGATCCTCGAAAGGGGTACGTAGGCAGCCTTTCATAAGGTTCAGTCCGAAATCAATCAAAAAACCTTTTCTGTATTTTCTTCGTCTTTTGTTATCGAGCTACGACTCAACTAGGTTTGAGCTTTTAGGCCGCTAGAACTAGGTTACTCGCTGACAGCCTTTGCGGCCAAAGCTTTTATGATCTCTTGTAATGATCGCAACGCTCTTACCCAGACTCGAAATAAGATCTACTGTTTTCTCTAAACTCGTTTGTTATCTTTTCATGATTTCCGCATATATTTGGTCACTTGCCGTTGGCTCTCGCAGAGATCCGGGACCTTTGGGAAATTATGGTTTTCCTAGTTTCCTAATTTAAACGTAAATCGACAGTGCGAATTTCGGTTCCCACAGTTTGGCGCTAGAAGGAGGGGGAGTACGGATTACTCTAACTCATAGCCGCAAAATGCTTGATCAAAACAATCTCTGGAAATACGAAAGAGAAAATCGCAGTTCGCAACAACGCTTGTAAGAAAACTCCAGCCGCCACTGCGCCTATGGCCAACGCCTATGCAAACGCCACAGTTCCTGAGAAAATCGAAAACCTTGCTGCGACTTTTTGCCACAGGAAGTGCAATGAAATGAGCTCGCGATTTCTCTTTTTAAGCATAAAGGGAAACGATAAATCTTATCAAACCCCGTAAGTTTGGCTCATTACCGAACAAAAGAAATCTCAATGCGTAAGGGTTTTACCAAAACACGTTTTCCGAAAACATTTCGGAAGGGTAAAACTTGTTCTCCCAAAAACCGCAGAAAACCCCTACGTTAATCAAGGAAAAAGGAAGCGCAACAAATCGATTACACAGCTCGGTCGCTATGTAGCGACCGAGCAAGCACACGGCTCGGTTGCTACGTAGCAACCGAGCTCAAGCCAACTCTCCACTCGCTACGTAGCCACCTGTCAGGCCTAAAAAGGTTCCTCCTTTGCGTTCTCTTTTGAATCCTCAACGTAATGCTTTTCGTTTTGTCTCAATCAGAGTTTCCGTTGAGATTTTACGACGAAAACATGTAGGACTCTTCTTGGCTTGCTTCCACTCGCTACGTAGCGACCTGTCAGACCTCCACTCGCTACATAGCGACCTGCCAGGCCTCAGAAAAGTCCTCCTTTGCGTTCTCTTTTGAATCCTCATCCAAACGCTTTTCATTTCGTCTCAATCGGAGTTTCCGTTGAGATTTTACGTCGAAAACAAGTAGGACTCTTCTTGGCTTACTTCTACAAGCTACATAGCGACCTGTCAGACCTCCAGCTCGCTCTATAGCGACCTTTCAGGCCTCAAAAATCTCCTCCTTTGTGTTTTCTTTTGAATCCCGATCGAAACTCTTTTCGTTTCGTCTCAATCGGAGTTTCCGTTGAGATTTTACGACGAAAACAAGTAAGACTCGTCTAAGCTCCTTCGCTTGCTTCTACTCGCCCTTACCTCCATCTTTATGTTCTCCTTCAAATCTCGATCGAAACGTCTCTTGTCTCGTCTCGATTGGAGTTACCATTGAAACTTTGCGCTAAAAAAAAAAAAAAAACCCCGCAAAGACTAGTTTTCTCGCGTGGATTCAGATTAATCGTATAATACGGCAATGGTTAACCTAACACCTTAGCCGCCTCAACTATAGGATTACGTTGAATCTTTTTATTGACTTGGTATCAGTCAAGTTCGAAAGATAAATGTCAAGTTTCAAAGGATAAACACCAATATCGAAAAAGGCGAACATACACAAGAAGAGGAAGGGGAAATGAGCAAGCAAAACTGAAAAGAGACAAAACTGCATCTTCGAGAGAACTAAGGTATTTGCAACTTGAAATTTTTGAAATCAGACTTGGAGTTTTCGTAGGAAATTACTAAGAAATAAAAACGCCTTTGAGACTGCCAAAAAACTATAGGGAACGTAAAACCTAGGTGGATAGTCTAGCGTACTAAGTCTTAGGTGACTTTTCCTGTCTCGATATATTGTCCCATAACTGTTCGTCCAGATCTTGCAAACCGATTTAAACTCTCCAAAAATTGAGAAACGATCGCCACGCATATCAAGCTCGATTCCTAAGGAGAGAAAAAACTAGAGACATGAACGTCGTCTTAAAACTGATTCGTTTCTGGCAATTCTCTCGGAACCGACATATTCCAAGTCTTCAACCTGGAAACAACCAAATCACAGTCCAAGTGTCGTCTTCAAACCGACTCGGACTGTCGATCATTCTATTCCTCGAGAAAAAAAGGGACGGAGTAGGTTTGTATACTATACTCGTATACTCCCATACTTCAAAAACATATTCAAACAATGCGATGTCTCGTCAAGATCAAGAAAATGCTTTTGACAAGAAAACGCTTTCGACAAAGCAAACTCTCGTAGAAATATGCGGAGAAATATTCATACAATGCGATGTCTTGTCAAGATCATCCTAAAAGCAAACGACAATCTGAGATAAATCTTATCAAACCCCGTAAGTTTGGCTCATTACCGAACAAAAGAAATCTCAATGCGTAAGGGTTTTACCAAAACACGTTTTCCGAAAACATTTCGGAAGGGTAAAACTTGTTCTCCCAAAAACCGCAGAAAACCCCTACGTTAATCAAGGAAAAAGGAAGCGCAACAAATCGATTACACAGCTCGGTCGCTATGTAGCGACCGAGCAAGCACACGGCTCGGTTGCTACGTAGCAACCGAGCTCAAGCCAACTCTCCACTCGCTACGTAGCCACCTGTCAGGCCTAAAAAGGTTCCTCCTTTGCGTTCTCTTTTGAATCCTCAACGTAATGCTTTTCGTTTTGTCTCAATCAGAGTTTCCGTTGAGATTTTACGACGAAAACATGTAGGACTCTTCTTGGCTTGCTTCCACTCGCTACGTAGCGACCTGTCAGACCTCCACTCGCTACATAGCGACCTGCCAGGCCTCAGAAAAGTCCTCCTTTGCGTTCTCTTTTGAATCCTCATCCAAACGCTTTTCATTTCGTCTCAATCGGAGTTTCCGTTGAGATTTTACGTCGAAAACAAGTAGGACTCTTCTTGGCTTACTTCTACAAGCTACATAGCGACCTGTCAGACCTCCAGCTCGCTCTATAGCGACCTGTCAGGCCTCAAAAAGCTCCTCCTTTGTGTTTTCTTTTGAATCCCGATCGAAACTCTTTTCGTTTCGTCTCAATCGGAGTTTCCGTTGAGATTTTACGACGAAAACAAGTAAGACTCGTCCAAGCTCCTTCGCTTGCTTCTACTCGCCCTTACCTCCATCTTTATGTTCTCCTTCAAATCTCGATCGAAACGTCTCTTGTCTCGTCTCGATTGGAGTTACCATTGAAACTTTGCGCTAAAAAAAAAAAAAAACCCCCGCAAAGACTAGTTTTTTCGCGTGGATTCAGATTAATCGTATAATACGGCAATGGTTAACCTAACACCTTAGCCGCCTCAACTATAGGATTACGTTGAATCTTTTTATTGACTTGGTATCAGTCAGGTTCGAAAGATAAATGTCAAGTTTCAAAGGATAAACACCAATATCGAAAAAGGCGAACATACACAAGAAGAGGAAGGGGAAATGAGCAAGCAAAACTGAAAAGAGACAAAACTGCATCTTCGAGAGAACTAAGGTATTTGCAACTTGAAATTTTTGAAATCAGACTTGGAGTTTTCGTAGGAAATTACTAAGAAATAAAAACGCCTTTGAGACTGCCAAAAAACTATAGGGAACGTAAAACCTAGGTGGATAGTCTAGCGTACTAAGTCTTAGGTGACTTTTCCTGTCTCGATATATTGTCCCATAACTGTTCGTCCAGATCTTGCAAACCGATTTAAACTCTCCAAAAATTGAGAAACGATCGCCACGCATATCAAGCTCGATTCCTAAGGAGAGAAAAAACTAGAGACATGAACGTCGTCTTAAAACTGATTCGTTTCTGGCAATTCTCTCGGAACCGACATATTCCAAGTCTTCAACCTGGAAACAACCAAATCACAGTCCAAGTGTCGTCTTCAAACCGACTCGGACTGTCGATCATTCTATTCCTCGAGAAAAAAAGGGACGGAGTAGGTTTGTATACTATACTCGTATACTCCCATACTTCAAAAACATATTCAAACAATGCGATGTCTCGTCAAGATCAAGAAAATGCTTTTGACAAGAAAACGCTTTCGACAAAGCAAACTCTCGTAGAAATATGCGGAGAAATATTCATACAATGCGATGTCTTGTCAAGATCATCCTAAAAGCAAACGACAATCTGAGATAAATCTTATCAAACCCCGTAAGTTTGGCTCATTACCGAACAAAAGAAATCTCAATGCGTAAGGGTTTTACCAAAACACGTTTTCCGAAAACATTTCGGAAGGGTAAAACTTGTTCTCCCAAAAACCGCAGAAAACCCCTACGTTAATCAAGGAAAAAGGAAGCGCAACAAATCGATTACACAGCTCGGTCGCTATGTAGCGACCGAGCAAGCACACGGCTCGGTTGCTACGTAGCAACCGAGCTCAAGCCAACTCTCCACTCGCTACGTAGCCACCTGTCAGGCCTAAAAAGGTTCCTCCTTTGCGTTCTCTTTTGAATCCTCAACGTAATGCTTTTCGTTTTGTCTCAATCAGAGTTTCCGTTGAGATTTTACGACGAAAACATGTAGGACTCTTCTTGGCTTGCTTCCACTCGCTACGTAGCGACCTGTCAGACCTCCACTCGCTACATAGCGACCTGCCAGGCCTCAGAAAAGTCCTCCTTTGCGTTCTCTTTTGAATCCTCATCCAAACGCTTTTCATTTCGTCTCAATCGGAGTTTCCGTTGAGATTTTACGTCGAAAACAAGTAGGACTCTTCTTGGCTTACTTCTACAAGCTACATAGCGACCTGTCAGACCTCCAGCTCGCTCTATAGCGACCTGTCAGGCCTCAAAAAGCTCCTCCTTTGTGTTTTCTTTTGAATCCCGATCGAAACTCTTTTCGTTTCGTCTCAATCGGAGTTTCCGTTGAGATTTTACGACGAAAACAAGTAAGACTCGTCTAAGCTCCTTCGCTTGCTTCTACTCGCCCTTACCTCCATCTTTATGTTCTCCTTCAAATCTCGATCGAAACGTCTCTTGTCTCGTCTCGATTGGAGTTACCATTGAAACTTTGCGCTAAAAAAAAAAAAAAACCCCCGCAAAGACTAGTTTTCTCGCGTGGATTCAGATTAATCGTATAATACGGCAATGGTTAACCTAACACCTTAGCCGCCTCAACTATAGGATTACGTTGAATCTTTTTATTGACTTGGTATCAGTCAAGTTCGAAAGATAAATGTCAAGTTTCAAAGGATAAACACCAATATCGAAAAAGGCGAACATACACAAGAAGAGGAAGGGGAAATGAGCAAGCAAAACTGAAAAGAGACAAAACTGCATCTTCGAGAGAACTAAGGTATTTGCAACTTGAAATTTTTGAAATCAGACTTGGAGTTTTCGTAGGAAATTACTAAGAAATAAAAACGCCTTTGAGACTGCCAAAAACTATAGGGAACGTAAAACCTAGGTGGATAGTCTAGCGTACTAAGTCTTAGGTGACTTTTCCTGTCTCGATATATTGTCCCATAACTGTTCGTCCAGATCTTGCAAACCGATTTAAACTCTCCAAAAATTGAGAAACGATCGCCACGCATATCAAGCTCGATTCCTAAGGAGAGAAAAAACTAGAGACATGAACGTCGTCTTAAAACTGATTCGTTTCTGGCAATTCTCTCGGAACCGACATATTCCAAGTCTTCAACCTGGAAACAACCAAATCACAGTCCAAGTGTCGTCTTCAAACCGACTCGGACTGTCGATCATTCTATTCCTCGAGAAAAAAAGGGACGGAGTAGGTGTGTATACTATACTCGTATACTCCCATACTTCAAAAACATATTCAAACAATGCGATGTCTCGTCAAGATCAAGAAAATGCTTTTGACAAGAAAACGCTTTCGACAAAGCAAACTCTCGTAGAAATATGCGGAGAAATATTCATACAATGCGATGTCTTGTCAAGATCATCCTAAAAGCAAACGACAATCTGAGATTCGTCTAAACACTAGGAACTGATCCAAACCATGTTGGAAAAATTCTCAAAGACTATACAGCATCTATCATCGCAATCATTGGTTTAGAAAACCTCTGCCAAACTTCAGAATGAAAGTCGATGATTTGCTGAAGTCATAAAGATCTTTTCCGATTTGATAAAATGAGTTTCGTATAAGAATCATTATACGAGAAATCTTCAGGCATCAAAGCATCACTCTCATTTTCCGTTGAACCAGCTGACTCACGGAAAAACATGAACAAAAGTAACAGAAAATACGACAAAGAGAACACGTCCTCCCCGCTCGTCGACTAAGTCTATCGCTATTTAACTGATTCATTCAAGAAACCTGCAAAAACGTTTCGCGACTAGATCTCGGTGAAATAACCTTTGGTAAAACTCCATGAGTGACTCAGAGAAACTTTCACCGAAGAATAAAAACAAAAACGAAAACGTTTCTCAAAAATCTGCAGAAACAACGTTATTTTGACATCTCATATGTCGCGTCAATTTAATAAATTCGTAAAAACCGGTAGCCCATTACTTACGCAAATAATCCTTCGTATAATCAGATCATGTCATACGAAGTAACTTTCGAAAGTAAATGTAACAGGTTTTACGAAAAAGTACTTTCCATATAGCAAAAAACCAAGTTGTATGACCCGACATTGGACGTCCAATATAAACTTTACTTCCTCGCACCACGATCTGAAAGGTCTCATTCGTTAGCCCCGCGACTCACTGGCATCCGCTCTCATTCCGCTTGGTCACGTCCGAGCAGGAAATCAACCCGCAACTGACTCTGCATGGGATCTGTATCGAGCTTCTTAGGCTTTATCTCCCTCGGAAACAAAGGAAACAACTTCCATACGAATAAAGGAAACATTATACGAAACTTTCATCGTATAAATTAACCCTAAAGTGGAAAAACGTTTTCTACCACCATGGACATACTCGGCCTATCAATCTCGATAAACGCCATTCGTCACTCGCCCAATTACGCCTTTCCTTCGAAGCCGAACTAGGTTACAGCATCCCCTTTAAGGACGATTCTAACCGACTTGACCTTATTGACAGCACAAAAGTGTCATGGTCTAATCCTTTGGCAACAACGTCCCTGGCTATAAAGCTGAGCACAGCCTTCATGGAAAGCCAAAACAATTGAGCAACCACCGCTCCAATAACTTGACAGCTAAACGGTAATCCGGAATTTGTCTTGAAACGCCAAGTAACCATTACACAAACAATTATCGTACCACCCAAAAACGGGAATCATACGGTAAATCCGTCATAACAAATGTTGGGGTCAAAATCGGTCACGACGGAATCAATGTCTGAAAGTCCGTAAAAATTGGCAAGAACATTTTTACGGAAAATAAATCTTAGAAAAAGATTTATTTTTACGAAGAATCTTGTGGAGAAAACACATTCACAAAAAATCGGAGAAAGACTCGAACAAGGTTGCCGCGTAGCAACCAGCGCAAAAGCTGGTCAGTACGTAGCGACCAAGCACGTACACGACTCGGTCGCTGACCGAGCTCTCACCGAAGCTCGGTCGCTATGTAGCAACCGAGCACGTACACGGCTCGGTCCCTATGTAGCGACCGTGCTTTCTTAAAAATCGATACGACATGAATCCATGCATTCTCGTCCACTCTTTAATGCTATCTCCCGAAGACCGTAGCCAACCCATTTCATGTTTCTCGTCATTTGAAGTCATAAATCGAACTTTATGATAAAAACCGAGGAAAGTTCATTTTTATCGAAAGAAGCCGTAATAAACGTTTCGAGTCAAACAACGGCTCAAAGAGACCTAAGACGTGACTCGAAACCCACTTACGCTTTCTTAACCAAAAGCCCATAAACCGTAGGACGGTTTATGCTTGGTTCACAAGGAAAGATAAATGTCAAGTTTCCGCGGATAAATACGAAATTTTGAAGATAATTACGAAGATCGGAAAAAATAGAATATCTCCATTTTTATGCTATGACGGCTTAAGGGCAGAAGAGGAAAAACGTAAACCGGCCTAGGAGCCAGTATATAAGGAGTCCTAGGCGAGAGTCATAAGAAAAAAACTCTCTCAGAGCAAACTTAGCACTTAGGGCATTTAGGCAACTTTCCGTTTTTGTAATTCGAGCTGCGACTCAATTAGGTTTAGCCGTCTTATGGTTGTTAGAACTAGGAATCTCGCCGACAGCTCTCGAGCCCATGCTTATACCTTGTTATAAACGCTCATACGCAAATTCAGAATAAGACTTCTCTTTGCTCTTTTTTTACGATTTCATATAATTTATCATTGTTATCTCGTGTTCTGATTGCTTAGCGTGTGGTATTAGCAGATATCCGAGACCTCTAGAAAACTAGGGTTCTCCTACTTTCCTTATTTAAACAGAAATCGACAGTGCGAATTTTGGTTCCCACAGTTTGGCGCTAGAAGGAGGGGGGTACAGATCAATCTAACTCTCAGCCACAAAACGCTTGATCAAAACAATGTCTGGAAACACGAAAGACAAAACCGCAGTTCGCAACAACGCTGGTAAGACAACCCCAGCCGCCACTGAGCATATAGCCAACGATTACGCAAACGCTATAGTGCCTAAAAAAAAATAAAAAAAAAACCTAGCCGCGACTTTTCGCCAACAGGAAGTGCTACGAGACGAGCTTGCGATTTCTCTGTCTAAACATAAAGAAAAATGATAAATTTTATAAAATCCCGTAAGTTTGGCTCATTTCCGAGCTAAAGAAGTTTCAATGCGTAAGGGTTTTACCAAAACACGTTTTCTGAAAACTTTTCGGAAGGTAAAACTTGTTCTCCCAAAAACCGCAGAAAACCTCTAGGTTAATCGCGGAAAAAGGAAGCGCAGCAAATCGATTACACAACTCAGTCGCTACGTAGCGATCGAGCTCTAGCCAAGCTCGGTCGCTACAAAGTGACCGAGCACGCACAAGGCTAGGTCCCTACGTAGCAACCGAGCATGCACACAGCTCGGTCGCTACGTAGCAACCGAGCACGCACACAGCTTGGTCGCTACGTAGCGACCAAGAACACACACAGCTCAGTGGCTACGTAGCGGCCGAGCACGCACACAGCTCGGTCGCTATGTAGCAACCGAGCACACACACAGCTCGTTCGCTGCGTAGCGACCGAGCACGCACACAGCTCGGTCGCTACGTAGCGACCGAGCACGCACACAGCTCGGTCGCTACGTAGCGACCGAGCACTCACACGGCTCGGTCGCTACGTAGCGACCGAGCTCAAGCCAACTCTCCACTCGCTACGTAGCGACCTGCAAGGCCTCAGAAAGGTCCTCCTTTACGTTTTCGTTTGAATCCTCATCGAAACGCTTTTCGTTTCGTCTCAATCGGAGTTTCCGTTGAGATTTTACGTCGAAAACAAGTAGGACTCTTCTTGGCTTGCTTCCACTCGATATGTAGCGACCTGTCAGACATTCACTCGCTACATAGCGACCTTTCAGGCCTCAGAAAGGTCCTCCTTTAGGTTCTCTTTTGAATCCTCATCGAAACGCTTTTCGTTTTGTCTCAATCGGAGTTTCCGTTGAGATTTTACGACAAAAATAAGTAGGACTCTTCTTGGCTTGCTTCTACTCGCTATGTAGCGACCTGTTAGACCTTCACTCGCTACATAGCGACCTGTCAGGCCTCAGAAAGGTCCTCCTTTAGGTTCTCTTTTGAATCCTCATCGAAACGCTTTTCGTTTCGTCTCAATCGGAGTTTCCGTTGAGATTTTACGACGAAAACAAGTAGGACTCTTCTTGGCTTGCTTCCACTCGCTACGTAGCGACCTGTCAGACCTTCACTCGCTACATAGCGACCTGTCAGGCCTCAGAAAGGTCCTCCTTTGCGTTCTCGTTTGAATCCTCATAGAAACGCTTTTCGTTTCGTCTCAATCGGAGTTTCCGTTGAGATTTTACGACGAAAATAAGTAGGACTCTTCTTGGCTTGCTTCAACTCGCTATGTAGCGACCTGTCAGACCTTCACTCGCTACATAGCGACCTGTCAGGCCTCAGAAAGGTCCTCCTTTAGGTTCTCTTTTGAATCCTCATCGAAACGCTTTTCGTTTCGTCTCAATCGGAGTTTCCGTTGAGATTTTACGACGAAAACAAGTAGGACTCTTCTTGGCTTGCTTCCACTCGCTACGTAGCGACCTGTCAGACCTTCACTCGCTACATAGCGACCTGTCAGGCATCAGAAAGGTCCTCCTTTAGGTTCTCTTTTGAATCCTCATCGAAACGCTTTTCGTTTCGTCTCAATCGGAGTTTCCGTTGAGATTTTACGACAAAAACAAGTAAGACTCGTCTAAACTCCTTCGCTTGCTCCTACTCGCCCTTACCTCCATCTTTGTGTTCTCCTTCAAAATCTCGATCGAAACGTCTCTTGTTTTGTCTTGATTGGAGTTACCATTGAAACTTTACTATAAAAAAAAAAAACCGCAAAGACATGTTTTCTCGCTTGAATTCAGATTAATCGTATAAAACGGCAACGGTTAACTTAACACCTTAGCCGCCTCAACTATACGATCACGTTGAACCTTTTTATAAAACTTGACGTCGTATCTAAGGAGAAGATAACAGCCAAGTTCGAAAGATAAATGTCAAGTTTAAAGGATAAAGACCAATATCAAAAATGGCGAACATACACGAGAAGAGGAAGGGGAAATAAGCAAGCAAAACTGAGAAGAGACAAAACTGCGTCTTCGAGAGAACTAAGGTATTTCCGACTTGAAATTTTTGAAAACAGACTCGGAATTTTAGTAGGAAATTACTAAGAAATAAAAACGCCTTTGAGACTGCCATTGAACTTTAGGGAACGTAAAACCTAGGTAGATAGTCTAGCGAACTAAGTCTCAGGCGATTTTTCTTGTCTCGATATATCGTTCCATAACTGTTCAGCCAGATCTTGCAAACCGATCTAAACTCTCCGAAAATTGAGAAACGATCGCCACGCATATCAAGCTCGCTTCCTAAAGAGAGAAAAAACTAGAGACATGAACGTCGTCTTAAAACCGATTCGTTTCTAGCATTTTTCTCGGAACCAACATATTCCAAGTCGTCAAAGTGGAAACAAACCAAATCACAGTCCAAGCGTCGTCTTTAAATCGTCCAGGATTATTGATCATTTCAAACCTTAGAAGAAGAAACGTACACAACCCTTCAAAGTATCGGTTCAATTGTTTTCTTTCGTAAAAAAAAAAGGGGAGTAGGTACGTATACTATACTCGTATACTCCCAAACTTCAAAAACTTCTGCAAATCGTCTCAAATAAGCAAACGACAATCTAAAATTCTTCTAAACGCTAGCAACATATCCAGACGATCATGAACATAATCTCAAAGTTATATATCATTTCTTGTCGCAATCATGCGTACAGAAAACATATACCAATATCAAACTGAAACTCGACGATTAGCCAAAGTATTGAAGCCCTTCTAGTTTTAGAAAGCCAATTTTGTTTAAAATTTTTTACGAGAAATCTTCAATCACCAAAGCATTTCTTTCAGTTTCCGTTGTACCAAGTGAGTCACGGAAAAGCATCGAAAACATTTGTGATGAAGAAAACTCGAGAATAGATGTAGCATCGTGCACAAAGAGACGCTTTCCTCCCGATGGTGGCTAGATCCACCTCTGGTCGACCAATTCGTTCCAGAAACGAATGTGTCATGAGAATCATTTCATAAAACTTATGAAAAACATTCTGCGACTATATCGTAATGAAATAAACTTCGGTAACATTCCATGAGTAACTCCAAGCAACTTTCACCTAGGATCGAAATCACAGCAGAAACGTTTCTCGTGAAACCCACAGAAACAACGCTACTTTAACATATGTTTACATATCACCGATCTACAACCTTCGTAAAACCGGTCCCCGTTACTTACGCGAAAAATCCTTCGTACAATCAAACCAAGTCTTACGAAGAAACCTTCTAAAGTTAACATAACAGCCTTTATGAAGAACCATGCGGCTCGCTGGGTTCTGCTTTTCTTTTCCCTCGGTCACATCCGAGAAGGAAGTCGTCCCGCCACTGACTCCACACTGGTTATGTAGCAAACCTCTTGGGCCTCGTCTTCCTCAGGAAAAAAAGATTTGATTTTCATAAGACTATAGGTCACATTAAACGAAATATTCGTCGTATAACTGAAACCTAGAGCGGAGAATCGTTTTCTATGACTATCGGCCATATTAGCATGGATAACCCTGGTAAACTTGGCCTATCAATCTCGACAAGCGCTCTTTGGCCCTCGGTCAATTACGCCTTCCACTAAAGGTCCAAACCAATATTTGCCATCCCCTTTAAGGACGATCGTAAACTAACATGACCTTACAACATCCTTGGCTATCTGAGTGAACACATCCCTCACGCCAAGCCAAACTATTTGAGAAACCATAGCTCCATCACTTAACGGCTAAACGACAATCTACGATTTGTCTAGAAACGGCGTGTGACTATTAAGAAAATAATTATCGTATAGCCTACAGTCGGAAGTCATATGATAAATTCTTCGTAACGAAACTCAGTCCTAACAACCAAATAGTTAAAGGAAGATCCAAACTTTTCAAAAATTGACCGAGTTCAATACGCTCCACAATGCACTTTAAGCCCGCAACATTTTACCCATAATACGCGGCATGTAAGACAAAATTCGTAACAAAGCTTCTAGTGCTATACGAAACATGCTAAAAAATACACGAAATTGATCTCGGAAAGCCAACACTTCAAAAAGCACTATGAAGGAAAACGCTTCTTCCCATGGAAAAATTTACGCGACACCTCAGTCCTAATTCCTCGATCACAAATCAAATTATTAGCATCCAAACAGGAACAACAATTCTGGCTGCGAACATCCGTGGTCAAACCCGAATGTTTCCCAAACGTAGGGCTAAGACTAATCCCTTGCAACATCGCGGAACATCTTCAAGCCCGCGAACATTTCAAGCACGAAACACGGCATACGAAAGAAAAACAAATCTTCAGCATCACGAGACGTCGCATACGCCTGAAGATTTGTTCTTTGACGAAATTTCCTTCCTCGATAAAAACACTTTCTTGGAAGACCAGACAGTCATACGCACTAACATCTTCTCAAAACATATCCTTCGCGAAGACACGAAACGATAATTTTAACCATTAAGTTTGTTGCTGATAACAACAAACTCTCAACGTCCTAAACAGACTTAGCCATCTCATAGAGATGACTCTCGTACATCCAACACAAGGATAATAGCGCTATAAAAGAAACCCAAAACTTGTCCTTGGAGAGATGCTCGGTTCCAACCATACAAGTCGTATAAGCCGAGAACCTATCGCAGACTTTAAATCGGTATGGAATCAGGATGAAACTGAAACGGGATACATAAGTCGAATTAGTCACCGCACCCTCTAAAACCAGGAGTAAACCTAGATCTTGCCCTAAACCCAGCGCACTGGTTTCTAACATCTCTAGGCATAGTATCAAAAACCTTGATACGAGATCCCAAAATTTGTCTCTTTGCCAATATTCGAGCGTCTTCAGAAATCCTGCAAGTTTACACTGCGGAATACTCTCGAAACAGATCACGGATATAGCAGTTCACACAGAGTTAGATTACGAGATGACAACTCGTAGTCTTCCTTCTACACCCATATAAAATGCCATCGGCAGCAACACGCCTGATAACCTCTAAATAAAAACCAGACCGTAAAGGTCTCGCTGGAAAACTAGTCATACGAACCTTAACTCCAAGACGAACTACGAAAGGCTTGATCCCTTCAACAAGGGTACGTAGGCAGCCGTCATAAGGCGCAGCCCCAATCTTATCGCGTTCTACTTTTAGAAAAGCGAGAAGACCACTTACCACGGACCTTTACGACCATTAATTCCGCCTAACTCACCTAACTTGCCAAACCACTCGCTAAAACCTCACGCTAGAAGCTCATGGTTCTAACGAGCTGGGGGGCTAGCTGTTGGGGTCAAAATCGGTCACGACGGAATCAATGTCTGGAAGTCCGTAAAAATCGGCATGAACGTTTTTACGAAAAATAAATCTTAGAAAAAGATTTATTTTTACGAAGAATCTTGCGGAGAAAACACATTCACGAAAAATCGGAGAAAGACGCGAACAAGGTTGCCGCGTAGCAACCAGCGCAAAAGCTGGTCGCTACGTAGCGACCGAGCTCTCACCAAAGCTCGGTCGCTACGTAGCGACCGAGCACGTAGATGGCTCGGTCGCAACATAGCGACCGAGCTTTCCCCGAAGCTCGGTCGCTATTTAGCTACCGAGCTCTCCCCGAAGCTCGGTCGCTACGTAGCGACCGAGCTCTCACCGAAGCTAGGTCGCTACGTAGCGACCGAGCACTTACACGGCTTGGTCGCTATGTAGCGACCGAGCTCTCACCGAAGCTAGGTCGCTACGTAGCGACCGAGCACTTACACGGCTTGGTCGCTACGTAGCAACCGAGCTCTCCCCGAAGCTCGGTCTCTACGTAGCGACCGAGCACATACACGGCTCGGTCTCTACGTAGCGACCGAGCTCTCCTCGAAGCTCGGTCTCTACGTAGCGACCGAGCACATACACGGCTCGGTCGCTACGTAGCGACCAAGCTCTCACCAAAGCTCAGTCTCTACGTAGCGACCGAGCACGTACACGGGTCGGTCGCTACGTAGCGACCGAGGTCTCCCCGAAGCTCAGTTGCTAGGTAGCGACCGAGCACGCACACGACTCGGTCGTTACGTAGTCACCGTGCTTTCTTATAACTCGATACGACACGAATCCATGCATTCTCGTCTACTCTTTAATGCAATCTCCCGAAGACCGTAGCCAATCCATTTCATGTTTCTCGTCATTTGAAGTCATCAATCGAACTTTACGATAAAAACCATGGAAAGTTCGTTTTTATCGAAAGAAGCCGTAATAAACGTTTCGAGTCAAACAACGGCCCAAAGAGACCTAAGACGTGACTCGAAACCCACTTACGATTTCTTAACCAAAAGCCCATAAACCGTAGGACGGTTTATGCTTGGTTCGCAAGGAATGATAAATGTCAAGTTTCCGCGGATAAATATGAAGTATTCGAAGATAATTAGAAAGATCGAGAAAAACGGAATATCTCTATTTTTAAGTTTTGACGGCTTAAGGGCAGAAGAGGAAAAAGCGTAAACCGACCTAGGAGCGAGTATATTAGGAGTCCTAGGCAAGAGGCTCGTGGGGCGACTTTTTAGACTCAGAACTCTCGGCACTTAGAAACTCTGAGGCATTATTCTCGACATGCTCTGTTTCCATGACTGGCACCCGATTACCAGACGAACGCGCACAAGCAGTTCGATCTCTTGGTTCACTCTTGAACTATGTTCGGCTTGATCCTCGAAAGGGGTACGTAGGCAGCCTTTCATAAGGTTCAGTCCGAAATCAATCAAAAAACCTTTTTTTTTGTATTTTCTTCGTCTTTTGTTATCGAGCTGCGACTCAACTAGGTTTGAACTTTTAGGCCGCTAGAACTAGGTTACTCGCTGACAGCCTTTGCGTCCATAGCTTTTATGATCTCTTGTAATGATCGCAACGCTCTTACGTGGACTCGAAATAAGATCTATTGTTTTCTCTAAACTCGTTTGTTATCTTTTCATGATTTCCGCATATATTTGGTCACTTGCCGTTGGCTCTCGCAGAGATCCGGGACCTCTGGGAAATTAGGGTTTTCCTAGTTTCCTAATTTAAACGTAAATCGACAGTGCGAATTTCGGTTCCCACAAGACGCATCAAGAGCCATCTGATACTGCACTGCGATGCCCATGACGAAAGTGCTGAGCAGCTGCACTTCATTTAATCCATGGTGTGGAAAATCTCGTTGGTACGACTTGACTCTGATCCAGAAGCTTCTGAATGATTCTGTAGGCTCCTGCGTAAATGTAGCAATCTTGCTCTTCAAGTCTTCAGCACGTGCCTCATCAAAGAAGTTACACAAGAATGCGTTCTTATTGCCGGCCGAGGATGTAAGAGATCCTGGTGGTAACTGCTTAAGACAATGTGAAGCCTCTCCAGCAAGTGAGTCCTTCAGAGCTTGCAAAATAGGTAGTCCTCAAGAACTCCATTGACTTTGATAGCAGATATAAGATCCTTGAACCTCTCCAGATGGTCCATAGGATGCTCGTGGGATAACCCACAGTAAGGTTTCTGTCTCACGAGTGTGTAGTATTGCGGCTTCAACTCGAAATCGCCTCTCTGGATAGCTGGACGACGAATAGCTGATCTGTTGGCATAGACCTGATCTGGATGGTTGTAATCAGCCAACGTTCTGGGTCGAGCAGCATCATCTATAGGTTAGCAGCTCCTGTAGCATCAGTATCGGGCCAAATTTGATCTCACTCCAAATTACCTTAAGGAGTGAATTACTCTCTCAAATAAGAGGTTCAATTGTAGTACTTAGAAATCGAATCCACAAGGAGCTAGGGAACCTAATAAATCTAATCAGAGTGATAGGGAACCTAATAAATCTAATCAGAGTGATTAAGCTAGGTTCATTATGTTTAAATGTAAACAGAAAGTTGTCAGCAAAGTAGTTGCTCGGTTGGTTTGATTGGGTTTTTGACACTTAAATGAAATAGCTAGACTTAGGATTTCTATTCAGGTAATCATGATTATAATCCTACAGATGCTTAACGGTTATATGCATGATATTATAGAGCTCAATCACTTGATAACAAACCGATCGGCGTTCGCTTTCTAGGTTTGTCTATTGACCAGATCTAATGGTCTGAACAGTAAGTCGGACCAATTAGAAAGTGTTTCTAGAATCATCGATCGATACACCTTTTGCACCGCCAATCGATTATTCTATAGGAATATTGATCGACGCGCTCTTAGTCAAGCTTTACGCGTGGGTTGAATAATGCTCACTAGGCTTACTAGATCAGCTTTCGCCTCACTCTAACAATCCTAGCTCAATTAGGACGGATTCCGGGTGAGATTCAAGTGTTAACCTGTACCTGCAACTCTTTGGTCAAGGTTCAAGTTAGCTAAACTAGAAACATGCATTAATGACAATCATAATGATGAATATCACAACTAGCAATCTATAGTTGGGGCTAATCTCTCATAAACTATTTGAACCCTAAACCTAACTGTAGAACTACTCAGACATAGCTAAGCAATTCATAACAACAATAAGGTATAAAAACTGCATAGGTATAAAATAGATAATAATGGAGTTCCAATCACAAATTTCTCTGAATCTTTCTCTCCAACTCTACTAAATCCTAGAGAACCTTTTTTGCTGTGAAAACAAGAGAACAAGAAAGCACACTTTGCCTAAAACACATTGACAAGCTATAAATATTAGGTTAGAAACTCGTCAGGGGCAATCTTGTAATTTGGTGAAATCTTGGGCTCTAAGTCGGATGGAACCAAACGGGATTCTGCGCGATTCGCCTCGATCGATGCCACAAGGCGTGCATTGATCGATTATTTCCTCTGAATGTCGACCTCTGGTCTTGCTCGATGGTCATCTCGGGTGTTCTCTCCTTTTATCTCCAAAATGCTCCAAAATCATTACTTTCTTCCAAATCACTCCTGAACCTATAAATATATTAAATAGACTCTAAAACATAATAATTAGTTATTAAAACAATTATAAACCATGGCTAAAAGTGTGTAAAATCCATGGCCTATCAAAAACCAATCAACTGAACAACTGCCTTGTTCGCTTTGCTTTCTATTTATTGTTTTCATAATTTACCTAGCTTAATCACTGCTGATTATATCTATTGTGGCCCTAGCTCTTTGTGGATTTGATCCCTAAGTAATACAATTTGAACCTCTTATTTAAGAGAGTAAAACCATTCATTAAGGTAATTTGAATGATATAAAACCACTCCATAATAACTAATCGAAAAGAGTAAAACCACAAAAAAATATTTGAATATCATTAATTATTATGGAGTGGTTTTACCACCACTTGTTGTCCATCTGGATATGTAACATAAAAATTAAATGTAATTTGATGATATAGGTAGCTAAATCAATTCTATTAAACAAAATTTTGTATATTCGAATATTACAATAGTGAAACCACATATCCTATTCTGCTTCATATAATTGCTATAAAATGATTCAACTGAGCAAGAACCAATTGATTTAAACCGCAAATAGTTATCTCAATTAAGTGATATACATATATATATAGGCATTAGCATGGATGGATAAGAAGAAAGTAAAAATATTCTAAAAATAGAATAGAAAGAAGGGATGATTAAGCGAATTTGAAGGATATAGAGGAAGAAAAGGTGTGGGTTTGATGTTTAAAAAGAAGAGGGGTTGTCCGAGTTCCTCTCCATTGGCTTATTCAAATCAAACTATAGAATCTCTCCTCCCACAAAAAAGGACAAAAACAAAAACAAAAACAAAACAAAAAGTCCCATCTGTCTTGCCTCCACAAACACAATGGTGTGTTCTCTCATTCTCTTTGTGGCGAAAGTTGTGTTATAGACGTTTGAACATTGTTTCTTGTTACCTCATACACTAACGCAACCATATATTTTGGAACTATGACTTATCTGTCTATATTTTTATCTTAAATTTATGTTTTATATGAATTGAAAAGGCGAACGCGGCGTCGGGAATGGCGGTGGAAGATGAATGTAAGATCAAGTTTTTGGAGCTAAAATCGAAAAGAAACTATAGGTTCATAATATTCAGGATAGATGGACAACAAGTGGTGGTGGAAAAGCTGGGAAGTCCCGAGGAGAACTACGACGATTTCTCCAATTCCCTACCTGCCAATGAGTGTCGCTATGCTGTCTTTGACTTTGACTTCACCACTGCTGAGAATTGCCAGAAGAGCAAGATCTTCTTCATAGCATGGTATTACAAAACCCTCATGAAACATAAACCTTTTATGTTATGAAACAGTTACATATATCATGCATAGTGTGGGTTTGAACATGTGTAGCACAAATCACTTAGATTAAATGTCATGGTTACATGTTGTCAAACATATAAAAATGATTGTATTGGATGATTCATGTACGTATATGTTAGGTCACCGGATTCATCGAGGGTGAGGATGAAGATGGTGTATGCGAGTTCAAAAGACAGGTTCAAGAGAGAATTGGATGGGATTCAAGTGGAGTTACAAGCCACGGACCCGAGTGAGATGAGTTTCGACATCATCAAAAGCCGAGCTCTGTAGGTTCATTTATGCCTGATTTCTTATAATATATCCATCCACAAATGATCCATCATCATCATTTAAATTAAAGAACTTCTCCATGAAATTTAGTAACTTTCTTGCATGGTTTCTTTCATCCTTCTCCATCTTGAATATTTTCTCTCTTTTTGTTTTACATTTTAATTACGTGGGTTTAGTACTTTGCCTTTCGAGAAGATTAAAACCATGTAGCTTCTTGTGTAATAGTTGCATACTTTGGTTGTAAAATAAAATATTTTACTTCTCTATCGCATTTTTTAAACAAGTCGATATGTCTGAGCGAGACATATCCGTTATCGCTAGTCCCAAATGAATGTGCTCAACCCGCGTAACTCAATTATAGCGCTATGGGTTTAATACTTTGCCTTTGGAGAAGCTTAAAACGATGTAGCTTCTTGTGTAATAGCTGCATACTTCCGTTTTAAAATAAAACTTGAGTTTGACATGACATGGTCGACCGTGCGGGTGTTTTTTTTAAAACTTTTTTTAAGTAATTGTTTGTTTTGTACAAAATAATGGTATATATTTGACATTTATATGTATAAAATAATGTTTTAAATATGGTATTTCTAAATACACTAATTTTTATAGTCTATATTGAATAATTTTATTTTATGTTTTTGAGCCGTCAACTGTATCACCCATATTTCTTATTATATATGTATCGTATTAGATTTGACTGGCTTATTATTTATATGAAATATGAATAAAAATAATATATTGACAGACTAATTTATATTATATTCATATAATATAAATTGACTATTTATATTTTACAGTTTAAATGAATATAACTTCGCTGTTCAAAAAAAAAATGAATATAACTTCATATTTATATTTTGATCAGGGTTTTAGACATGTATGTTTTTACATTTGTAAAAGTATGTAAATATTTATTTTGATCATGGTTTTTAACCCGTATATTTTGATCATGGTTTTAACTCAGGTATTGCATTTATGGTTAAATAGGAGCGTAAAATGCAAAATTGTATGAAAAATATCGTACAATAGAACCTCTATAAATTAATAATGTTGGGACTTTCAAATTTTATTAATTTATGGAGATATTAATTTACAAAATAATTCTTATTTAGATTTCTTATTTAAAGATATATTTATTATAAGATAAAGAAAAGTATTTGATTTTAGTGTGTAGAAATTAATTGTTATTTTTTGAAATTTGATATTTATACTACTTTTATTATATGATTTGGTGTGTATATATATATATATATATATATATATATATATTATATTGCATAGAACTTAAATATGATTTTAGATATAATATTACTAAATCTCATCAAAAATATATTAAGTGTTAAAGAAATATAAATATAATTCCATTGTGAATATAAAACAAACAATATAATAATAGGTTCTTACTTATATAAAATATGTATACATATAAATTATTAATTTATAATTTTAATGAGACCATATTTTACATAGAATTTTCTAAAAAAAATATCATCTTATTATTTTATCGATTTATGTCAAATTTTAAACCGGTCCAAGTTGGGACCGGCGAAATTATTAATTTATAGAGTATTAATTTATAGAGTATTAATTTATCGAGTATTAATTTATAGAGGTTCTACTGTATATGCTAAATAAATGTTACATTAAATCAATTATAGAATTTTATTTATAAAAAGCTAAATGATAGGAAGTATTTAGTTTTCCCTCCCAAAAAGGAATGAGCATGATTTTTAATAGCTGGTTTAGTTTTTAATAAAAGAGAATATTTTTAAAAATTATGTGTGTTCAAAAATAATAGTTTGTTAAGAATAGAAATAATGTTTATCAAAAATATACAAACACTTAACAATAACTCTCAAAAAATTAAAATAAACACACATAAATGGAATTGCCGACGAATGGGAAGAAATGGACCATAAGCTATCTAAGGGAGATATGACATAAACATAAACCAGATTTTTTATTTTTATCTGAAACAAAGCAAGATTCTGAGTTTGTTCAAGACTTTCAATCACACTTTGGATTTGATAATTTGGTCACAATATATCCAGTGGTGAGAAGTGGTGGATTAGCGCTTTTTTACAATAATAAGTATCAGATTAAGGTTTTATACTCTAGTAACAGAATGATAGATGTGGAAGCGGTGGCTCTTGGGAAAACGGTTTATCTAACTTTTGTGTATGGTGACCCCGTTCAAAAACTGAGGGAACAAATGTGGGAACGTTTAACTAGATATGGGCTCTCGAGATCCGAACCCTGGTTTATCATTGGTGATCTAAATGAGATCACTGGAAACCATGAAAAAGAGGGAGGATCTTTGAGAAATGCAGATTCATTTATTCCTTTTAACAACATGATAAGAAATAGTGGATTATTGGAGTTCCCGGCTCGGGAAAACAAAATATCATGGCAAGGGAGAAGAGGAAAAGGGAAAAAGGCAGTGATGATTAGATGTCGTCTAGATCACGCTTTAGCAAACGAAGAGTGGCACACTTTATTTCCTTGTTCTTATACAGAATATTTAGGGATTGTGGCATCTGATCATTGACTGGTGGTGACCTATCTAGAAGATAAAGTTCCCAGGACGAGAGGGAAATTTCGGTTTAATAAGAGATGGATTGGACAAGAAGGTCTTATGGAATCAATTACAATGGGCTGGTCAGATTATAGCGAAGGAGGAGCAGAGAGCATAGTGGCAAAAATTAGTAATTGTCGTCATGAAATTGCTAACTGAAGGAAAAATAATCCACCTTTTGGAAAGGAAAAATAATCCACCTTTTGGAAAGGAAAAAATCAGTGAGTTACAAAAAGCCCTCGAGGAGGTACAAAGAGATAACACCAGGTCTCAAGAGGATATTCTGGAGGTATCTTGGAAGTTACAAAATGCATACAAGGATGAAGGGGATTACTGGCATCAGAAAAGCATGAATATGTGGTATTCATCTAGAGATCTTAGCACAAAATTCCATCACGCGTTAACTAAGCAACGACGGGTCCGTAATAGGATTGTCGGGCTACATGATGCTGCGGGAAATTGGATTACAGAGGATAACGGTGTGGAAAAGGTGGCAATAGACTATTTTGAAGATCTATTTAGTACCACTTCACCATCGGAGTTTGATAGTTTCCTGACAGAGGTAACACCGGGTATCACTCCTCAGATGAATCAACGTTTGTTGAGGATAGCGACCGAGGATGAGGTTAAAGAGGCTTTGTTTATGATGCATCCAGAGAAAACGGCAGGAACGGATGTCATGACAACTCTTTTTTTTCCAGCACTCCTGGCATATTATTAAGAATGATTTGGTAGAAATGGTAAATAATTTTTTGGTTTCAGGAGAAATGGATTCAAGGTTAAATATTACTAACATCTGTATGATCCAAAGACAGAGTGGCCTACAAGGATGACGGAACTAAGGCCAATTAGTCTTTGTAATGTAGGGTATAAAATTATCTCGAAGGTTTTGTGTCAGCGATTGAAAATATGCCTCCCCTCCCTCATTTCAGAAATTCAATCAGGAAATGTTTCATGGATTGCGGACCAATAAAGCATGTCAAGGAAAATATATGTCAATTAAAACGGACATGAGTAAAGCGTATGAAAGGGTGAAATGGGATTTTATCAAGGTCTTACTATAGAAGATGGGTTTTGATCTTCATTGGAATAAACTAATGATGGAGTGTATATCAATATCGGGTTCTACTAAACGGTCAGCCATGTGGCCTCATTGTTCCACATAGAGGTCTACGTCAAGGGGATCATTTATCTCCCTATTTGTTTATTATGTGCACTGAAGTTTTAATTGCAAATATAAATAAGGCGGAGAGAGGGCGATAACTAACTGGAATGAAGGTAGCCAGAGCACGTCCATCGATATCTCATTTGCTCTTTGTAGACGATAGCCTCTTCTTTTTTAAAGCTTAAAAAGAAGAGTGTCAAACCATTCTCAGAATGTTTAAAGGAATATGAGGTAGTATCAGGTCAACTCATCAATTTTGATAAGTCTTCGATTCAATTTGGACACAAGATCAAAGAATCTGTCAGACATGAGTCAAGGGATATTTTAGGCATATAGATTTTAGGAGGAATAGGATCTTACCTAGGTTTACTAGGAAATCTTGGGGGCTCTAAAATACAAGTTTTTAGCTTTGTGCATGATCGGCTAAATAATAGGGTCAACGGTTGGACTTTTAAGTTTTTCACAAAAAGAGGAAAGGAAGTGATTATTAAATCGGTGGTTACGGCATTACCAAATCATGTGATGTATTGCTATCAATTACCTAAGGAAACTACAATAAAGTTGATGAGCTCGGTAGCACAATTCTGGTGGAGTCCATGGGGAAGTACAAGAGGCATGCACTAGAAATCATTGGACAAAGTATGTGTAAATAAGGATGAAGGAGGTTTGGGGTTTAAAGAAATCACTGATTTCAATACAACGATGCTTGGTAAACAGCTATGGCGTCTGATAGAGAAACCAAACAATTTGTTTTATCGAGTTTTCAAAGGTCGGTATTACAGGAATGCCTCACCCCTGGAACCAATTCGTTCATATTCTCTGTCATATGGCTGGCAGAGCATCGTATCTGCTAGATCTATGTTAAACATAGGACTAATTAAAAGGGTGGGATCAAGTTCATCTATATCTGTATGGAATGACCTATGGCTCCCAACCACTCGCTCGAGACCAGTTAATAAAAGCCAACACAATTTCTACGCAGACCTCACAGTGGACTCTCTCATTGACTCTACTTCGCGAACTTGGAACTCGCAAGCAATTCGGGTTTTGGTGGACTCACAGGATGTGAAACTTATAGAAAGTATACCACTGAGTAGGACTCAAATGGTAGATATGGACAGATGGCATTTCACAAAAAATAGAAAATATACGGTTAAATCAGGATATCAGGTAGAACGGGTTTACCCAGATAAGAAAAGACCACCACAACTGTTCGGACCCACATGTGATGTATTGAAGGCATTCTACTGGAAATTACGGTGTCCACCAAAGATAAAAAACATTTTTTGTGGCAACTGGTGACAGGGTGTATAGAAGTCAAGAAGAATATGCGGGCGCGAGGGATACAAGGGGATATATGCTGTGTGTTTTTTGAATGTCCTCCAGTACTTCAGGTTTGGGCTCTCTCAAAGATACCATAAAATCCAACTATTTTCCCAACAAGCTCTCTCTTCATAAACATGGATCATCTTTTCTGGAGAGTTTTCCCACAGATGGACGATCATCAGTTTGCGTGGATACTATGGTACATTTTGAAAGGAAGAAATAATAAAGTTTTCAGTAACCTGGACATTGATCCTAGGGATACACTTAAATTGGCAGAAACATAATCAACACTCTAGGCTGAGGCACAAAATATTGAATGAACAGATGAGAGTACCACACGTAGAGGTTACGACACTACCGTCAATTCCAGGAAGAAGGTGTTTTGTAGATGGTTCCTGGAAAGAGAGATAATTTTTCCATACAAGGTTGGTTCAGCACTTTAGAAGGATTTGATGGACTGATGGGGGTGAGGAATGTACGGGCTAGCCTCTCTCCTCTTCATGCGGAGATGAAAGCGCTACTCTGGGCAATGGAATGTATGAGGAACTTACGACAATTTCAGGTTGCGTTTGCAACGGATTGTTCTCAGTTAATGAAGATGGTTTCGGAGCCACAAGCTATTTGAAAGATATTAAGATCCTGAAAGAAAGTCTCCTCCAATCAGAGATCATCTATGTAAAATTTGAAGGCGGATAGCTTAGCACGCAATGTCAGGAAGCAACCGTGTTTCGTCGTTCACATGGATGCAGATCTCCTAGTTTGGTTCACAAAGTCAGTATGAATCAGTATAAGTTGATGACAAAAACAAAAATTATAGTGATGCATGTAATAGATTTATATTGGTGAAGAAGAAGAGTTTGTTCAAAAAAAAGGAAAAAGAAGAGTTATGTGGGTGGTTGGGGGAGTGAAACAACTGTAACCTATATTGTTACATAACTATTTTGCGTATATTATTGATGTTATATAAATGTGTCAAATATTTGTAAGTTCATTTTTATATATATTATTGAACTTTCAATTAAAATATAGGAAAACATTTGGAGTTCAACGTTTTAGAGAGTTTTTTTATGTGTTTTACATGGTGACAAAATTTCATTCTTTGAATTCAAATATAAATCATATTGAATTATAATTTATGTATCAAAAAATTAGAGGTTAATATTTTTATCACAAATATTTAGCACAAAATGTATGCCAAAACTTTACTGGACATCATAAATATTTCAAAATGCGGATATTATTTTCTTTTTAAATTCTATAAAAGTTTGTTAGTTAACGGATTACATGTTTTTGTATGAGATAGCCTACTACATTATGATTTCTAGTTTATAAAACAACACAGATATTCATTTCAAAATAGATTTCTATACTTTTTAAAATGTAGTTTCAATATTTAACAATTATTGTATTGATTAACAAAATAAATTTAAAATATTCATAGGAATATTACTATATATAGTTTAGAAAGTTCCGAATATATTGTTGTAATCAAAACATATAAATTTGCAAAGAAAATGATACACATTAATGATAGAATTAGGTTACACGAAATCAAAACTATTTTGTTTGAAAGTATATATTAACATGGTTAATAGAAATAAACAATAATGAAGATATTTTACTTATTTTTACATTGGTTCTGATTTATTTGGTGTTTACATCGTTACTGTTATTAAACTGAAAATAGAAGTCAAGAAAATTTATCAATACAATCCAGTGTTTAAGGGAGTGATTGGTAGTTGCTGTAGGTGCTGTCCACATCCATATTTATTTCTAAAGCAACAAATTCAGAGCAATCAAGCTTTAAATTTTTTTTTGAAACCACAGCTCTTGAAATAACCTACAGCTGTACAAGTGCTCTGCAGAGCCAAATATCCAAACCAATTTTTTAGTGCTTTCCATAAAATTCTACAGCAGTAAAATCTAAAGCCACAGCAAAAAGTCTATAGATTTTTTTGTACAACAAAAATTTTAAAGTTACATCCCTTACCAATCAGACTCTAATTTGAAGGGTTGATGTCAAATAGTTTTGGATTCTTTGGGCGACTATTTTTTCCATAGTTATTCCAATGAAATAAATCTGTGACATTAAACTGACCATGATTAGATCTAATCTGGAAAATAAATATGAAATGTGAAGATAATGAATTTACCTGAGATTTATAGAAAATTCAATTGCTTAGTTCAGAGGAAAAAACTGAGGAAAATGAAGAATCAGCAAACAAAAAATATATGTAAATATATGAAGTCTTAACATTCTAAAATAAATAAATTTACTAAATCAGAAGCATAAAAATAACATCATAAACTTATAGGGTAAGATTATTTTTGAAATATCTTGCTAGTATAGGTAAAGGAGAATATTTCCTGAGTGGATTGCATCAGAATTTTCGTGACATATTTCACTATAAATATTAAATATTAAAGTATGAAATTAGAAGATAAGATATCTCGTCAGTTGATTGCAATAATTTTTTGAATGACATGTTTCACTACAAATATTTAAATAAAAAATATATATAAGAAACAAATCTAGAGTGTAGACTACATCAACTTTTTAATTGACATATACTACTATAGATATTTAATATTACATGATTTTGTATTAAAATTCATAGATATATAGATTTAATATTTTATTTTTCATATAAATCATACTACAAATATTATATTGTAAATTTATAACATTTTGGTAAATAGTAAAATTATAAGTTTTGAATATAATAAGCTTTAAATAATAAATAAAAAAACAAAGTTATAGTGGGTATATTTTTAGAAAATTCAAGTAAATAGTTTTTAGAATAATAAATATGGTCCTTAAAAGGAAATGGTAGAAAATAGAGATTATAAAATGTAATTTTTTTATTTTTATTTTCTGGAATATTCCTAAATTAAATTTTTGGTCGAAATTAATTAATAATGAAAGGCTAAAATTAAGGAATAACATTTAAACAGCTTTTAAACAATTACATAGCAAACAATTCTGGCGAGAATAAATTACATATATTCCTTCACATTATTTGTTAACGAATATGGTTCAATTTTAAAATGTTTAAATTACTCATAATGAAAGACACGGTTAGACTAAAAACTAGAGGAAATTAATGGAAAAAAGAACAAAGTGTATCTTGCTTTGATAGTATAGACAGTGGAGATAATTGGAAGGAGTTGTAGGTTTATATTTTTATTTTAGAAATAAAACTTAAGATTTTTTTTTTGCTGTGGCTGTATAATTTTGCTGTAGAATATTAGCTATAGATTTAAAAAGATTCAATGATTTACATATAAATTTTCTAAAGTAAAAAATAAGTGCTCTAGATTTATGGCTTTCCACAGCTAAAAATAAATAAAAAGAAAAGAAAAATACGTAGTTTTTAAAAAAATTTACAAAGCATGATTGGTAAAAATTTGGGCGGTAGAACTAGAAATAAATTAGGCGGTAGAGAGATCTCACAACACTTTTAAAGCACTAGTATTGATATGAGATAGCTAAGTTAAAAGATTTATATTGAATTTGTTGTGATTCAATTTAGGAAATGTTTATAATTTTGGAAAAGACATGGAAAGCCTAAAATTAAGAGTAATTATTACTCCCTCCGTTTTATTTTAATTGTCGTTCTAGGTTTATGCACACAGATTAATAAAACATATGATTTTGTATATTTCCAAAATAAAAACACAATTAATAATACACCTAACCATATTTCAACCAATAGAAAAATAAAGTGGAGAATCTTATTAATAAATTTTACATTGAAACTCTAAAACGACACTTATTTTGAAACGAAAATTTTTCTCTACAACGACAACTAAATCGAAACGGAGAGAATACATCATTAATTTTAAAAAAGACAATGATTACTTAAACATATGCTCAATTAATTACTTCAGTGGCAAGTCTAAGAACTAATTTTTATTTGCACTTCTATTTAAATAATATAGAATATTACTTATCTATCACAATTTTTAAACGAGTCGGTATGTCTGAGCGAGGCATATCCGTTATCGTCCCAAATGAATGTGGTCAAGCCGCGTAATTCAATAATGTTTGATCGGAAAACGGTAATAAAGAAGATGTGGGTTTAACAAAGACGTCTTATTTATGGTCGGGCGAACGTTCGGTCGGTTACAAGGGGAAAGAAGAGAGTGCGACAGAAAGAAAGACGGTGGCTCGATGAGCTACCGGAAAAGTACAACTAACGGCGAGATGAAGCAAAGGTGAAAACCCTAATCAAGCCGCCAAGTCTTGGTCAATGATTTCGGATCCATCTCTCGTTGTCTCCCCTTTCCCTTATATAGACATTCTGATGCCTCGTCCTTGACCTAATTTACGCCATCTTGGTGGGCCTCCTCTGCTGGGCCGAGAAGCCCGTAGGAGTCCAAGCAGCCGCTGAGCTGGATGTATCTCAGTCGATGATGATTGACTAAAAGTACTCAAGAGTCAAGCCGAGAGACCTGACTCTTGAGCCGACCGATCGAGCCGTAGCTCATTCTAATCCGGGCCAGGCCTTTCTATTCCTCGGGCCTTGTGGGATGGTCAAATCCATCCTCTACAGTAAGTCCCCCCCCCCCCCCCCAGTCCATTAGTGAGCAAAGTGCTTTCTGGCTCGTGATGGATTCTAAGGTTTGAAGGTTTGAGGGAATAGAAGGCCTATCGGAAAGTTGGAGCGGTTGGTCGGTGAGTTGCACAGCGTCGTTTTCTCCGAAGCGAGCAGTAGAAGCTTTATCGCTTCTTTTGATCGTTGTGTCGCATGGAGGGTTCTGGAATATTTCCGCTTGAAATCGATTAGTCGCGGATATTCGAGTCTCGACTGACGTGTCTAGATTAACCGTTGGTTTACTCTGATTTTAAGATGACCGACATCTGATTTAGACGAGAAGCTGAAACGTCGCGAGGGTCCGCTGGGCATTTGGGAGAGTTTCGAGGCCCAACGGGCCCGGTTGAATTTAATGACGCCTCGAGTTTTCCCCTTTCTCTTCCTTCCATAATATGCCGGGAAGCGGAATCGTCGCGAGGGTCCGTTGGATTTTTGGGGAGAGTTTCGAGGCCCATCTAGACCCGAATAGACCTAATGATGATGAGTTACGCTGGTTGAGCAGCTTTAACTATTTGAAGTTTTTTTGCCCTTCAATCTTAATCTTACGAGTCAAAACGTGAGCCAATAGTTAATTGTGCCGTTGTTTTATCTCCTTGAGGCTTGAGCGGACATTCTTAGGCTTTGGAACCAAACCTCCACAGCAGATCTCATAACAATATAGTTCTTCTGTTCAACATGTAGTTTTTTTTTTTTTTGAATTGACTGTTAAATTAATTAAAAAAAAACCCTTGTTACATCTGTGTGCTTCCATTTACTAACCTCTCTATACAAACTTTTTTGAATTTAAACTACCTCCATTATGAAATTTCTATACTGCTTCAACTTTATCTTGCTCCAAACCAGTAGCTCAAACCTCCCTCCAGTTTCTTATCTCTCTTCTTCTGAATAATGGAGAACTTGTTTTTCACTGTTTTGTCTATCAATCTTGTCAATAGAGTAGCTGGGGTTTTTTTTCCCCATGTCTTCTTCGATTTCTCTCCCGCCAAATGCTATGCACAGCCATTTGAAAAACATATCTCGCTGTGAAAAGCTGAAGTTTATCATGACATTGATCAGTAATAAATCTCAGGATTTCCCACCAACAGTCTGTGTAATGCTCTCTCATAACTCTTGCCAAGCATCCCCATATTTGCTGCGAGAAAGAACATTCAAAAAAGAGATGGGTAACTGTTTCCACCGGTTCTTTACAGAAGATACATGATGCATCAACATTTGCATTCCAACTCAACATGCGATCCCCTGTAGCAAGTTTATTTTTCACAGCAACTCAACATGAGTGTTTGAACCAAACTGCCTTGTACTCATCAAAACCTCGGTGCTTCTCTTTTATTATTTGCCATGTCTCTCTCGTTAGAAATCTCCTTTTGTATTTATCATCTCCACATTTCCAGAGGGAGTCATCTTCCTCCTCAGGCTGTCTTGTTTCTTTAAACTTCTCAATCTCGACTTCAACTCTGTTTAATATTGGGATTCTATGATTCTTCCTCCTATGACTTCTGCAATCATTCACTTTCTCATCAACTGAAATTCCCATATCATAATATCCATTCCCCACAAGCTCTTTTAAACAGCCAAGCGGGGACCAAGCTTCGTTTCAAAAAGATGCCTTCATACCATTTCTCACTTCAACTTTATAGAACTGCTTTGCTCTGTCTCTACACTTCAGTATTTTCTTCCACATCCAAGAGCCTAAAGCAGTTTCTCTAACTGTCCATATTGAACTGTTCCGTATGAGATAAGTCTGCACCCATTTCACCCATAGTGAGTTTGCAGATAAGATCCTCCATATCAACTTCAAAATACTAACTTCATTCATCTCCTTCAGTGGCCTAATACCCAATCCTCCCTCTTGTTTAATTCGGCTTATCTCTGACCAGGAAACCTTAGCTTTCCTACTATTCAACTCTGGTCCTTACCACAGAAAAGCTGAGCATAGTCTTTCAATGTTTTTAATACACCCACTTGGTAGACGAAATGCCGCCATCAAAAAGTTCGCCAAGCTTGTGATCACTGAGTTTATCAGTTGTAGCCTCCCTGCGTACGATAAGAATCTCCATGTCCAAGTTCCAATTCATTTCCTTATCTTTTCAACAAGCGGCAAGAAATCAGTAACTGTCATATCTTTTGTAAGCAAAGGGAGCCCCAAGTATCTCACTGGAAGCTTCCCCACAGCTAGCGGAAAATGATTTAGCAGCTCTTCCTTTTTTTGATCAGTGAAACCAGCCAAGAACAATGTAGACTTCTCTAGGCTTATTTTTAATCCAGACATTGTATCAAACTCCTCAAACACCCTCAGAACTCCCTCCACTGATCTTTTATTCCCATCTGCGAACACCATTAAGTCGTCTGCAAAACATAGATGGGTGAGATCTATGTTCTTACATTTAGGATGTATCCAATTAGACCTTTTTGTGCTGCATCATCTAGCATCTTTGATAACACATTCATGCAGATCACAAATAGATAAAGAGAAAGAGAACATCCCTGTCTCAAACCTCTTCTACTCTGAAAATACCCAGCAAGTTCTCCATTTACTTGAATCGAAAAGGAGGCCGTTGTGACACATAGTGCTATCCAAAGAATGAATTTCTCCGGCATCCCCATAGCTCGTAAAGTATTGAGGAGAAAGGACCACTGTACATAATCAAAAGCCTTCGATATGTCTATCATCATAGAACATCTAGGTGATATTTCCTCCTTGTGATAATCCTTCACAATCTCTGTTGCTAGAAGAACATTTTCCATGATAAGCCTCTCCTTTATGAACTCAGACTGGCTGAGAGATATACATTTAGGCATTACCTTTGCCTCCTCTTTTTTGGTATTAGCGCCAGAATAGTGGAATTCACTCCCTTAGGTAAGAACCCCTTCTGGAAAAAGGATTGGACTGCCACTGTTACATCTTCTCCTATTACTGGGCATGCTTCTTTAAAGAACTCTGATGTAAAACCGTCTGGTCCTGGGAATTTATCTCCTGGCATTTTAAACAAAGCACTCTTGACCTTTTCCTTTGAAACTTCTCTTTCCAACTTCTCACAGTCCTCATTACTGCATTGAAATCTCAATATCTCCTTTAACTTCTCCATTGTAACTCCTTCAAAATCCTGAGGTTGAGCCGTCATAAACTCAGCAAAAAACTTATATGCCTCCTCCTTTATATCATCATCCGTTTTTGCTATAGTGCCATCAGCTCGAACTATCTCCCTTATACTGTTTCTCACTTCTCTTATCTTTATAGCACTGTGAAAATCCTTGTTATTTCCATCGCCAACATCCAACCAATGTAACTTCGATCGTTGCTTTAAGAATTCTTCCTCTAACCCTGCTAGCCTTTGCCATTTATCATAAGCCTTGATCTCTTCATTGATTGTCTCCAGTACTGGTCTCTCTAGAGTTAACTTCTGCTTTTCACATAGATCAACAAACGCTTCTCTCATTCTCCTAGACAAATCACCCATTTTTATCTTACTTAACATTCTCAGAGGCTGCTTCAAAGCTTTAAGTTGTTTAGTTAGCATAAACATTGCAGAAGTATAGTGATATAAGGCTTCTCTGCCCCTCCATTGATCCCGCATCAAAGGAATGAACTCCTCCATCTTAGAAATCGAATTTGTGAATTTAAAAGGCCTTATTTTCTTCTTCTCCTCCACATCCCAGTGTATTCTACATCTTAAATGATCCGAGCACCATCCCGATTCAAATACACAATAAGCTTTTGAAGTATGAAGCCATTCCTCATTAACCAGAACTCGATCTAACTTCTTACATATTAGTCCATCTTCCCTCTTGTTGCGCCAAGTAAACTTCGACCCCTGGTAACTCATATCCGTTAGACTGCAGTATCTAGCGACCTCTTGAAAGTCCCTCATACCCGGTGGAACCCTTGGAATATCTTCATAATCTGAATGTACCTCTCCCTCTAAAATCTCATTGAAATCCCCCATTATCATCCATTTCTTGTGTTTTATCATCGGAGCATCATGGTGATCCTTCAACTCTTCCCACATACTCTTCCTCTCTTCAACCCCATTCAAAGCATAAACAAAACTACAGAAAAACTCTTCTCCCTTCCCCTTCATTAACACAGAGCACGTGATGAGCTGATTACTTTTATACACTGGAGTCAATCTCACCATTGGCCCCCAAACAACCCATAATCTTCCCAATCTGTGGTGCTCGTAATTTGATATATTGTCCCAACCTTGAAAAACTTCTGAAATAATCTTCCCTGCCCTCTTTTCCTTCACTCTTGTCTCAATCAAACATCCAAACTGCATATTCTGACTCCTTACCCAACTTCGAACAATACCTTGCTTAACTGACTAGTTAAATCCTCTTATATTCCAGAAAAAACCCAACATTAATGATTTCTTTGGGTACTCCTTTCCATATTCCCAAGATCATTCTTGGTATGATTCGAAGCAGCCGAAAGTACTTTATATCTGGTCTTTGATTCTCTAGGAAGCATTTGTCTTCCTCCTTCCATCTCTATTCTTTTTAATTTCCCATCATCCTGCTTTTTACTTCCTGACTCCTCTTGATGTATTTCACCTTCCTCCATTTGCTTATGATTACCTTCTTCATTTTCCTCATCCAATACACTCAGTGCCGCAAATCTCGATGGGGTAGCAATTCTCACATGTCCAAACTGCAGTTCCTGTTTCAATGGACTTCTACTAGCCTTCTCTGGAGATACTTTTTTCCATTGTTGAGCATTTACTTCTTCGTCCTCTTCTGTAACATTAATCACTTCTTCCTCTGTTTTACTCTCTTCTTTTCCTTCCAGTTTTTCTGCTCCTCCTCGAGCTTCTGTCTCTGGTTCCTGTGCTTCTTTTTTCTCATCCTTTCCATCTTATTCAGCGAACATATCTTTTCAGAGTGACCCCACTTCCCACAAGATCCACACATCAAAGGCAGCCAAGGATATGTGAATTCCACCGTAGTTTCCACACCTTGTATGGAAAAATTCATCTTCGATGGCAGCTGTTTCGATAGGTCTGCTTTGACACATACCTTTGGTACTTCAAAGTTTGTGCACGCAATCGTTTATGGATGTAGTTTGTCTGGTATTCCAGCAGCACTCGCTATGAAACTCAGTCCTTCCCAAGAGTACATATTCATCGGAACCTTCGTCAAGTGTACCCATAGGAGAGTTAACTTCGCTTGTGATTCATCTTTGACCGGAGACCATTTAGATACCACTATCGGAATTCCTGCTATGTTCCACATACCGTGCCTTACAATCTTCTCCCTAACAGCTTCATTTGGAATTCGAATTCTCATAGTGACTTCATCCATCTCATACACATCAATCTTCTGCAACTTATCTCCAAACGTCCAAATTTTATTCAGAATCACATGTACCTTCGCGACATGTGGAGCTGTTTCTAGAAATCGAGCTATCACAAAGTCTTCCCATAGCAGATTTGCTTCATCGATTACCGCTGATGGCACCTCCACTGATTGATTCCCTTATGAGGTTGAGATATCCAGATCATACTTCTTCAAAACCTTATTCTGCTTCGCCGACGTAACCCAAGATTTGTTCACTATCGGAGCCGGAGGATCTCCCTGGCCTGCCGTTGGATCCATCCCAACTGTCGTCGGAGACAGCGGAGATTGAGAGATCGAGAATCGCCTTTTTTATCGCCCTTCGCACAGCTTCCAACATGTAGTTTTGGATAAAAGAACAAGAACATAAGAACCTATTTTTCAAAACTTATTATTAAAAATGATTCAACCAGTTATAAAAAGTTTCACAATGTAACTAGTCGTAGTTTTTAGTAAAATTAAAACTAATCAAAACATCATATATTTCAAAACATCAATTTATTTTCCTAAAGTGTTTTTACATTTTTAAACAAAGGAATATGTCTTAACATTAGACCAAAAAAAAGAAAGGAATATGATGTATTTACTATTGTCTTGGAACATAGTTTGTAGATACATTTGCATGTAATGGATATATATCACTATCTTAGTTGCATTTCAATCTTGGTATAATTAGATAAGAAATCTATATCCAAAACAAATTTACAAGTTTTTTTAAATATATATTACAAGAGAAGCATTGTCAATAAATGCGTTCACATTACTATTGTGACATGTCAGCCTCACAATGATTTAAATTTTAGAGTGCTGACGTGTCTCTTGGAGAACGTTTCTCATCCCAAATCCCCTATATATTATTTGAGAAGCATTACAACTTCTTTTTGTACCCACATGTCATCAATAAAATAATTCTTAGAATCATTAGAGAATTGCTGACAAAAAAAAAAAAAAAAAAAGAATCATTAGAGAATTATGTTGGTCCATCTAATTATATAATAAGCTTTTTATTAAACTAACAATAAATTCATCATTAATGTACTTTATTATTTTCTTAAATAAAATTTACGGAATTGCCTAATGTGGCTAAAGTATATATGGCAATTAATGATTTTGAATAATAAAGATTTGATAAAAAATAGTATATCTTCTATCATATTTGTTTAATTTTAAACTATTAAATAAATTAAACAACCACAATAACCATATAAAAAAATTTAGATTTTTATGTATATGTTATATTTTGAATTTTTACAAACGGCTATAAATTACTAAAACTGTTAAAAATCTCACATTCAAATTTTATGATCCATGGTTTAAAATTTTTGTTATGACAAAATACAAATGATTACAAAAATTATATAAGTAAAAAGTCTAATTTAATTAATTATTAAGATTAATATATATATCGTTTTAAATTTAACTATAAACCATATAAAATACAATATTTTAGTTTCAAAATTTACTTTGAACAATTTTTTTGATAAAAGTTTTGAACGATGATTGACAACTTATTTTTTTTTTAAATTATAAATTAATAAAACCATTAATCCCACAATGAAAATTTTGTTATCAATAATTTAAATTTTTTTCTATTAAAGATACAAATGATCAAAAAAACTATATGAGTAAAAATCATCATTTAATAGACATTAATATTAAAAATATACTAAAATATATTATCTATGTTAGTATCATTTAAATTTAATAACATTTCCTATCAAATATAAAAAAAAAATTTGGATTAATAAAATTGATTTATATGTTCGCACCAATTTAATTATATATTTAATAGTTACTGATTTTTAATTATTTAATATATATTTATTATTTTACAATATGTAAAAATATTTAATACATAAAATAATTTATATATATAATGTTGATCCCGCGCAAGGCGCGGATCTTAACCTAGTTTACATAATTAACAAAACATGTTTCCAATTTTTACATCTCGCGGGTCAGTAAATAAAAAGAGTTTTGATATCTGACAGTAAGCTTGCGATAGCAATAAAAACTCTTTAACATTATAGTTTCTGTTAACTTTTTAAATGCCATGGTTATAATGAGAAAGATTCCCTCGCTAACTAAGTGGCCTACGGAGCTCTCTCAAAGTCCCCGGGAGAGTGCTCTAGCAATACGACGACAGACGAGAAGCTAGCGATGATAGAGACTGAGAAATGGTGGAGCAGTTACAGCGAAATTTTAACTGTGGCGGAGACCTTGCAACGGGTTCTGCGATGCGACTGAGTCGATATAAAAAAACAGGTTGCCAAGAGAAAAGAATTAACGTATGTATCCATGATTGTGGGCATATAGCAAAATGAACCTTCAAGTGTTAGATTCATGTTGACGATGATTGTCATGTTGACGTACATGCATGGTTGTTTGGATGTACTTTCAGTAGCGGCCCTGGGCATAAGCATTAGAAGCATCCGATTCCGGTCCTTGATAATTAACAGAAAGTTCAGCCTATTTATAAAATATCTCAGTAGGTTAGATGGTGAAACTAGGTTGAAAATCCCCTCAAGGTTATGGGTTCGACACCACCAGGCGGATAACTTTTTATTTTTGGACTTCCAGCTTTTGTTTTTGTAGAGCTTTTGAGGGCCGGGCCTGTGTACTTTACTTTTTCTTTATAAGTTATAAAACTTAGACATATTAATTTCATAATATTAAGCAGATGGGTGTTTGAATGTTTACTATGTTTTTTTAATCATTTCTAGATATTACAAGAAACTAGAAAAAGCAGATGGGTGCATGTCGTCGTGGAATGATTGAATTTTGACCCAATCTTCTTTATATATAAAGTTATATGACAAGTGGCAAGAGAGTTTGACGACATGTGTCTTTCATATTTTTTTTTTTAACATTTTAAGTCTTTTTTCTTATAGATTATTGCAATTTAGCGAAGTACTTTCTAATTATGCACTATTTATTCTTTTAATATTAACCATCTGTGTATAAAATTTGATAATTTATTTTATTGGTCACTAAAATTCAAGATGAATAAAAAATAAATAAATAAAATAAATAAATAAATAATTTTAAATATTTTCAATTATTTTTGTTATTTTACCATTTTCTATTATTTTATGATGAGAGGATTCATGATGAGGAAGAAGAGAAGCATGACGAGCAAAACCAAGATAAACTTATGTATGCAGACTCTCACAACAGGATATGTATGATTCGGGAAGAGGCGGTCGGTATGGATATCGAGGAAGAGGTCGTGGTAGATTTGGATATCAACAAAACAGATATTATAGGCAAGAGAGAGACACATCAAAGGTTGAGTGTTACCGATGTGATAAGATAGGTCACTTCGCTCAGAACTGCCCTACAATTTCCACAAATAACCAAACTAATAAGAAAAAACTAGAATACAACGCATAATCTAAACCTACAACTTCCACAACCAAAAGAAAAAAACCAATTATACTATAGTAACACTAACTCAATAAAAGTTTGGAGCCGGAAAAAGATCAACAAAGAAAACTAACTTACCTCATCTTACCAATAATATCATGGATAGAACAAGCAGATGTTAGAAAAGATAAAAGGATATTCCTTCTGTTCCAAAATATTTGATGTTTTGAGCGTATGAACAAGAATTAAGGTATACACTTTTTCTAAAAGAAACATTAAAAATATAAACCAAAATTAATTCATCCAATCCTTAAAAATAAATATAAAACATCACTGGTCACACAGTTTTCAATAAAATTTAAATTAATATAAAATATCAAAACATCATCTATTTTGAAACATCATAACTTTTCTAAAACATCATCTATTTTGGAACAGAGGGAGTAAAATATAAGACAAAACATTCCTCCGAGCTCAAAGGAGCGTGATCAAACACCAACCCAAAAAACCCAAAAAACCAAAAAGGTCAGAGAAAGAATAATCATCAGGAGACCAGAGTCACCACGAAACAAGAAGACACATGCCACAAGCACCGGAATCACAACCACCAGCTAAAAGGTAAGAAGCACCTCACAAACTAAACAAGCACATACAAGACGTTCATGCCAGCGAAGAACCACAAAGCTCTAAGTAGAAGAGATCAAAGCTCCAAAGACTAACTCCGCACACCTACACCAAGGAAAGTAAGAGAAGAAAAGAAACAACCTGAGGGAGGGAGAATGGAAGTCTACCACCGAAAAACAAAAGCTCAAACTTTAGACTAGAAATAACCTTCCAAGCACATAAAGCATACACAGAAGAAAACACTATCCAAACCTGAAGTAGCAAATATGGCGAAAAAAGAGCCACCAGAGAAGCGAGCAGCAATGAAAGGTGCAACAAGATGAGAAAACAAAGATAGAAAAGGAGACGAAACAAAATCATCAAACCGTGGAGCCATCCTCGAGATATGAAAAAGAGCATAGAAGTCAGATCACCAAAAACCAGATCTTGAAAACCAAGACGAGCAGAGACTATCGACGGCAAGTCAACGAGAGGAAGACAACATCAAAGACAACTGAACTCTGACCCAACCCAACAAGATGTAGTTCCTAAAATTAGCCAAAATCTAAAAAAGAAGAGGACCAATATTGATCAAAACAACCTACAACACAGTGAAAAACAACCGCACAATTGGGAATTTGTAAGCATGATCTATAACAAATACCAGATAATATCACAAGAGATGAATGTGAGGAAAAACAAGAACACAAAGGTGAGTCTTTTCTCAGTGATGGCGAGAAGCACCGCACACCGGAAAGGTAAGCGAATTACATAGATGAGGACGGCTCAGGGTCAAAATATGGAGAGTGGGCAAAAAACATTTTAAAAGAGTAATGTTCAAAAATGTGACAAATTAAAATACAATTCTGACGCTAAAACCATCAATCTTAAAATTAACAAATACCTAAATGCAAAGTTATTAAAATTCAATATAATTTACATTAAAGCTCACTTCACCACACAATTACTATTATACACACAACAACACATTATTGAAAAACAAACACATAATATATTAACATATTACCTAATACTACATAACACAATAAAACATCAAATAATTCTCTTTACAAATAAGAAAGACCACTTAATTACATCATCCAAAAAATCATATCTAACAGCAATAAAACAATAATCCACCCTTCTAGTAACTATATAATCCAAACCATATAACGAAGTAAAAATGATTTTTAAACCAAAGTACAAAATTGATTTAGTCTAAACTGATTTGGCATTTATTTATAATTGTCTTTTTGAAATGCATATTAATAATTATTAAACACATATATAGTTAATTAATTATATGACTTTTAGCTTGATTAGGAAGTTTATATAAGTTATCAAATTGTATTCAAAGTTTCAAACAGAAAGTGAGTATAGAAAATATTAAAAAATGTAGTCGGTTGAGTAAAAGGTAATACAAAGCCTGCCTAGGAAATTTTACTTTAGACTAAAGAATTTTAAACCTTGGGTATAAAGTTTAGTAATTAGTTTTGTTACCTTATATGTTGTTTTTTTGTCTGGTTAATTATGCTATTACAAATTATGAGAAATATTACATAGACGATATTACAGCCGACAATTCTACCTGTCTTTTGAGGATTCACGCCAGACTGCATCACCCTGAGTAGCCCTATGAGATCCATTCCTGACGGTATTCCTTGCGCAATGCTGAAGATCTCTTGTAAGCATTTTCTCTAATTTTTTGCATAATTCGTCTTTTCCGGGAATTGAAACTCAGACCTCTTCCTGTAAAAATTGCGTTGTCTGGGGTTCGAACCCCAGACCTGGGTGTAGAAGCTTTTAAACCTTATATGTTTTGTCAATATTTTTATTATTAAGATATTCTCTATTAGTTTGTGATATTGGAAAGTTATATTAATGCAAAATATATCGAATAGTTTTTACATGGAACTATCAATACTGGAAACAAGATTAGTATTTAAAGTAGAGAACCCATACCCGAATAAACTTCAAAACTCTTCTCTCTTTTGTGACGTCATTAACACAGCTTCTGAGCTCAATACTTTCAAATCAATGTGGAAATCAGGATGAAGGTAATCCGACTTTGAAAGTAGTACTCAGCCGCCGGTGGTCTCACTATATGAAATAGTGCTCATCAATGCTAATGTGAGTAACCTTATTAGTGACCTACGTCACTGTAAGCATAAAAACAAATGAATACAATGATACAAGCCATGGTCTAATAACATGAATATTTTCTAACTTTAGTTCTATATGCTACAAGATCTTAAATTAATTTGTTGACTCTTTCTTAAATAGGGTGACAAGATTCACGCAAGTTTGGAAAAAGATTTAGCGAACCAGTTTAATCCTTTCCTGGCTGGAGGCAGATCAAAAAATGTCACAAACTTCTCTTTGATTCGGGTGAAACACCTTTACAAGATAAGCTTCATGTCAACAACCGTGTGAGAAACAGTGAAGATTTACCAAGAGCAGTGACTTCAATTACAAAACCATTCTAGAGGGAACTCTCAATTCGGATTACTTGATTGGTAAGTAAGTAAATTATTAAATAATCCTTAATTTTTTTATGTTAACTACCATGGTTCTCAAAGTTTTTATTTCAATCTTGCAGATTTGATCGGACATATCGTGGAAGTGACACATCTTGAAGTTGTGCCAGTCAATGGGAAAGTAACAAAGTTTGGATTGAACTGCGTCGCAACATTGAGTACAATTACTTTATTCAATTCCATTGGTGTTGTGGGGTAAATTTGCTTCAGATGTTAATGAAGCTATCTAGCTTCATGGTCAACATTCAGTGCTATGTGTCGTGAGGTTTGAAATAATTAAAATTTGGAAAGGTAAATATTTTCACTTATGTACATTTATATATATATATATATATATATATATATATATATATATTTACTGAATGTTGATTTCCTTTGTGAAAAAGATAATTATATTTAAAAAATACCTTTTATGTACATTAATGAATCATATTTTGTATAAAAAGGTGATTATTATTTTTGGTAAATTTGAAAAGAAAATATATATTTACATTTTATTATAAAAAATTATAAAAAATTGTACATATATATGTAAAACGTTTCAAATTAGTAGTAATAATTATACAAAAAATACAAATAGGCTTCGTATACATACTATGTATACAGAAACATCCCTCACTACTATAACTATATATTAACAAACTACCTTTAAAACCGTAAGTTTATAATTTATGTTAATAATCTATATTTTAAAGTGTATTTTTATATATATGATATACAATCAGTTACCTTTTTTGATAAAATGTATACATATATATTTATGTTAAAATCAAATGAAGACAAATTGTCCTAAATGTTGTTACGTCCCGTAAATGTAAACTACATATCTTTTAACAAAATGATTATAATTTCGTACATTTTCAATCTACGTTTATTAAATAGTTAATTCTGCGCAAGGCACGAGTTATTACCTAGTAAAATATTACAAGACAAACATATCTCCTATATATTAATCTTGGAACACTACATTAAACTAACTATCAAATTGATATTATAGTAAAATATTACTAGAACGTTACATTACATTACATTAAACTAACTATCAATTTGATAGTTAGTTTAATAAAAAGTATAATATAATATCAAATTGATTAGTACTATACAAAAAAATATTCTCAATTCTTTCTTTAAATAAAAGCTATGGAATTACCTAATATGATTAACATATATATGATAATTGATGATTATGAATAATACATGTTTGATAATAATTTTTGTATTCTCTCTTATTTTTGTTTAATTTTATATTATTAAAATAAATTAAACAATAACATTAAGCATATAAAAAATTAGATTTGTTTTATATGTTATATTTTAAATTTTTTAAAACGACTATAAAATACTAAAACTGGTAAAAGTCCCACATTGAAAATTTTGTGATCAACGGTTTAATTTTTTTTGATTCAAGCAAGACACAAATGATCATAAATCGTATGAAAATGAAGTCTCATTAATAGATATTTATATTATATATATATATATATATATATATATATTAATATCATTTAAATAAAATGATATACTACATAAAATATATTGATATGTTAATTTCAAAATTTGCAGTGAAAAATTATTGAGATCTTAATGTTTAATTTTTAAATTTGTATAGAAAAATCTCACATTAAAAGTTTTGTGATTAATAGTTTAAATTTTTGTTACAACAAATATACAAATGTTAGTAAAATCATATGAGTAGGAAGTGTCAATAATAAATATTTATACTAAAATATTATATATATATATATATATATATATATATATATATATATATATATATCCATGTCAATATCACTAAAGTTTAATTATATACCATATCAAATAAATAAAATAATTGTTTTGATTTATTTACAAAAAACTTGATTGTAAATTAACAAAAGATATTGGTTTTGATTTATATGCTTATTCTAATGTATATAATTTTATGTATACAAGTTATTTTTTAAATGTTTGGTTTCTAATATGTTATTTGATCCTGATAATTCCAGAAATTCACTTCTTCAAATCAAAGTGATTCTTTATATTGGAAGTACTATTTATATATTATTTCATTCAGATTAAATAATTTAGTCTTGATTTTTATTCCTAAAAGGCTTTTAATGAAATGTCATGGCCAATGTTCTAAAAATCGCTAGGCGGTAACTAGGCGCTTTATAGAGGACTAGCGACTAGGCGGATTATTCGGGGCCTAGGCGTTAGTAAATTGTTGATTTATTTTATATATTTTATACATTTGTATAACATATTTTAGTTTTTAAATTTAATTATAAAATTATTGTGATGAATTATCAAAATTAGATATACAAAACAAAAGAAAGTAGACAAATTTGTAGATTTGTAATAATATTATTGCTTTATTTAACATATATAGTAAATTTTAGATCGATTTTAACCAATTTTAACCGATTTAGAACAGTTTAAATCAATTTAAATCATATAAATCGGATTTTTAAAAAAATCATTTCGGATAGGACTGAGTTGCTGCCTAGGCGGGGGCCTAGGCGCCGCCTAGACCGATTTTTAGAACCCTGGTCATGACAACATTCGAATCACCTCCTTTTGAGTTTGTTTGAAGAATGAGAGATTTGATCATTTGTCTTATATTCGGTTCTCCCTAACATCTTATCTATCTATTATAACTGTAAGGACGATAGATTTTAACTATTTTATAAGTTTTTTGATTTATCATTTAATAAATCATTTAACTAGAATGGTAGAGTATTATATATATTTTTATCGGTATAATATTAAGTAACTAAACCTCAAAAGCGTAGGTTAATAAAATAAATAATTTTTTTGTTGTTCTAGAATTAGATGATTTTTAGACCGAACTGGTGAATATATACTAGACAGACATTTATATTTTGAGCATTCATTTATATTCTATAACAGCTTGATATATTAGATTTGAATACTAACCTGTGAATAGAGTTTGTCGGTGATTTTCTTCAAAAATTTGATTCTTAGATATGTATCTGGAGTGGAACTAATTTTTACAGATGTCTATCTTTTTTAATTAACACTTATGTAATTCACCGAATTCGTAGAAGAAGTTAATAAACGAAACAAAACTCATCTCAATAAAAGAAAAACGAGAACGAAAACACAATTTTGTAGAGGTAGAAAATAAAATCACTTATGGAGAATCAATAGTAAAAAATCGAAAGCAGAAAACCTAATCCCCTTTCGTCGTTTTACAATCGATGTCGCAAAAATAATTTTTTTTATGTGCGTATGAAGTTTTAAAAATAACTAAAATAAGCTGTAATACTTTAACTCTTCAACAACGATGATACATTTAAGAGATAAACGTTTGTATTTATTATTTTACAATCGATAAAAATGTTAGTGTTGCAAAATGTTAAAATCATTTAATGAACAAACATTACTATAAGAAATTCACCTCGCGCTTGCGCCTCATCTAGTATGCATCGTACTGCTGATGCACAACATGAAATTATCTAAATCAGAGATCAAATGTAATCTAACTGTGATGTTACAAACTTGAAATCTATGAGTAAGACTTAAGAGTACAAAGTATTTATATTTAAAATAATACAAAATATGTAAATTAGATATATTTATATACTCAAGAAAAAAAAAAGATTATAGCAAAACAAAACATTGAAAATTTAGAAATCCAAATATTTTGTCGAACGTCATATCGATCATCACTCGATGTAAGAGACATCGAATTATGTACATTGGATATAGCATATATATACTTTACGCTTGTAGGATCACGTCTAGATGACTTTAGATCTCTGCTTCGAAAATTGGTATGGTGTGTATCAAAAATACAATGCATATATATTTGTATAGTAATATTTTATACCTCTTTACAAAAACTGAAAAAACTCTTTAATGTGTTTGAATCTAAGTTTATTAAGTAACTAGTATATAAATCATTACAAAGGTGCATCTGAAGATGAATATAAGAAGAATTCATGCCTGAGGTTTAATATCTGGTTTAATGGTTATGTCAACTTAAGAAATCATCTTAACTCAATGTTTGGTATCATTGACTTGAATACTTTTTTTTTTGTCAACAACATAAATAGACTCATGAGGACTATGGAAACCACACTAGTAACTTCGCATCAATGTGAACGACAAACGATTTTTTTTCTTCGCACTACGTGCAAGACTATCCGTCCTTTGATTATGTGTTCGTGGTACATGAATGATCTCTGAGTTGTGAAAACTTCATTTCAAGATTTTGATATCTTTCAAATAACTTGCAAAATCTGGCTATTCTTCTGGTTCTGTAACCATTTTCATTAATTGAGAACAACCCGTTGAAAATTTGACATGAAACTAACATAAATTTCTCATGCATTCCATTGTCCAGACAAGCTCTTCCACTTCCGAGTATAAGGGTGACATACTAGTCCCAGTGTTTCTTGCCTCCACACAATATCACTTATCAACGAGATCATTACACATTGATCTGTAGTGATCAATCCAGGCTCGGTCCAGAGAAATTAAGGACTGGAAGCAAAAAAAAAATTGTGAGCCTATAATTTAATAATTTAAGAAAAAAGAGGAAAAAGTAAAAAAAAAAAACACTCAAGAGTGATTCGAACTCTTCACATCAACACGTATCAGTTTCTAGTTAAATCACCAGAACTATTAAAGATTTTGTTAAATTTAGGGCCGAAAATATTGTTATTTTATCTAGGGCCGGAAGCTGCTGCTTGTCCATCTTGTACCCAGGACCGGTACTGATCAATCCCACGTGACATACACATCTATAGTGATCAGAATGTGACTGCCGCATAAAGGAAACACATTAATGGTCTCGTCTCTCTCCTTATGAGGCATTTCCCCATGAATTGACGAGATGATGAAAGTTGCAGTAATGCCTCGACCATCCACGGATAATGGGCCATCTATGCCCTCTCAGTCGACCTATGGCCCAATTCCGTCTGTCAGTCGGTCCGTTAATTTTTCCGAAGGTTCGAAATCATTCTTTACTGATCCTGCAATCACCACATGATATTTTTCCGTGCTTTGGCCTCACTCGTATGGTATCGCGAATTACTTTCCGATAGGTCATCCATCCTTCCACTACTCCAGTTCAAGCACACTTAACCCTAGAGTTCTAAACGGATGTGTGACGAAAAAGATAAGTGCACTTTGGTGATATAGGTAGCCAAATCAATTCTTTTAAACTTTTTCATAAACCACAAACCGGGATGTTATAGCTGCTATTCATCATCTTCCCCTTTGTCCAATCCACTTTTCTCTCCATATTGCAGACAAAGCTGGACAAGAGATTTATAAACTCTTTTTGTTAAAATATGAATGATTATCCAATGACACTTGTCAAGGCCTCATATCATCCTTATCACTTCCACATGTCATATGTTCCAAGAGGTTTTTGTATTATCAGCAGTACAGATGTCAGATATATATTTTTGTTCTTTTATTATCAGTCGGTGAAATAAACCGACTCTTCCTCTCTATAAATAGAGTTGTAAAAGAGAAAAGAATTAATTAAGAATCTGAATCACTTTCAACATCTCTCTCTGCATCGTTGTCTCATCTCTCTCTCTTTTTTTTGTCTTGTCACTTTTACACACCCATTAATTAATATATATACAATAATAAATATAAACACCACCTCACTTTTATTATACAACACGTTATCAGCGCCAAAACTCTGGTCAACTGAGATTTATCAATCTGAAAATTCTTAAACCAGTCGAAGTAATGTTTAAATTTATGTATTTCAATATATTTATTTATTTAAATTTTATTATTATTTCGGAATGGGAGGCTAGGCCTTCTCCATCTATTTATCGGAATGATAACCGCTGCATTTCCCGACTGATCGTTATAGTAGACTATGCCTTCACGATCAAAGAAACAAGTGGTAGGCTTTGCCTCCGTGAATTAAAAAAAAAATCAAAAATGGCAGACTAAATCTCCTCGGACCTTGAAATAAGTAAAAGTCAAAATGGTAAACCATGTCTCTTCGGATTTTGAAAAAATGATCAATATGGTAGTGTATGACTCCTCGGATCATGTGGTAGGCTAAGCCTCCCGATTTTATTTATGCTCTTTAAATTTCTGTAATTTAAGTTTATGCATTTATTTTATGCTTTTAATTTATGCATTTAAATTTCCGTCTTTATATATTATTATTCTATGGATATGGTTATCATGTCAAATTTGACTAAGCTAAAAATATATGCCCTTGATATTACGAGAAATAATTATAAGACTTGGGCAGTGGGTGCAAAGATGTACCTGAGAAAAAATGAGCTTTGAGAAATCATCGACAAGTTGAAAACTATATCGGATAAGAAAAAGAAAAACCATGATATTTACACCAATTCAATGAAGGTTTAGAAGATGAGGTGTATCATGAAAAAAGATTTAGAAGGTCTTTGATAGTTAAATCCTTGAAAGAAAGGATCGAAGTTGATGTAAATCCTCCAAGTGAACTGAAAAAAATAATGAAATCATGATACTAAACCATCAAGTCGGTCTTACTAGAAAAGGATGAGGGTGTAGATGCGGTTGAAACTGCTGTCATGGTCGTGGAAGAGGACGAGGAAGAAGATTCCATCCCTATAAGAATAATGGAAACTTCCACGAAAAATGAAAGTGGTCGGGTGATAAAAAGCAAACAGAAAATGTTTGCTATAGATGCGGCAAGAAAGAATTTTGGGTACATATTTGTCGTACTCCCAAATATTTTGCCGATCTCTATCGAGAATCAAAAAGAAAAAGAAAAAGGAAGTGAAATAAACTTCGTCTCTTATGAGCCCAAACCATTTTTCATAGCTTGAATACTCATCTTGATAATTCAGATTTTCTGGTTGGTCCAGAAAATGAAAATAAAATATCGATGTGATATGAAAATTATCTTCCAGAATAAGATTTTGAGATTCAGGATGGAGGTTATATCTATCAGATATTGGGTCATCGTACATCACTACTAAAGGTAACAAATATTTTTCCTCTCTCAAAATAAGTAAGTATAATATCTATTACTATAAAAATTATTATTGGCTCTAGAGGAGCTTACGATGAAAAGACATGTATAAAAAAAAGATGACAAAAGTATAAATGAGTGGTAAACCTGAAGTTTACTGATATATAGCCATCTCCAATAATGTTATCGCCATTATTGTGAAATGTTGAAAAACCAGAAGTTTTTCACATATAGCATGTCAAAAAAATAAAGGAAACCATCATGGGTGATGGATCATCAAACAAGTTTACTATATGTGATTTCTTTAAGCAGACACCAAATTAAGATCTCACTCTAAAGGAATTGAAACATGATTCGTCTCAAATGGGAAAACTGAATATGTTATTGGTTCTAAAGTGGGATTTAGTACGAGATTTTAGACATGGAGTGTCATCATCTCAAGGGAGATGATTAAAGAATCCTAGTAAGTGGAGCATTGAAAAAATTATGTTCGCACTCGAAAAAGAACTTGATAAAGTAAATTCAAGTAAGATGATCTCCATGATTGTGTGTAAACATGCAGTTGTGCATGTAATAAAGACATATACAATCCAGAGGGATAAAGTATATGGATACTTAGAAATATGCTCGCAAGTTTGCTAGAAGCATATGATAAGCTGATGGAATGAGATATATGAAATGGATTACAATGAAAAGTAGGATAATCCATTTATAAAATGGCTGCCAGACATTTTGATGAAATAATGAAATCTCATATTCCAGCTGAAAAGGCTCCAAAAATAAAATGTGTCATAAACGGATGATATATGAGTCTATGGCACGCTAGAGACGTGATAGACCACTTTGGTTCCAAAGAGTCCTCGAAAAGGAGCAAAAATATAAATAGAGGATGAATCTCATAATGAGACCGTTGATATGGTTAATATAATAGTCAGGTGCCTGAGTAAATCATCGATGATAAAGATATCTCGATTAACCATATCAGTACGAGTAAAAAGATGAAACCAAAGAGAAAATAGATTGTCAACAATAAAATAAAAAAAATGCTTTATAAATAAGGATTATGAATCTACATCTATGTATGAGGGTAGAGTGAATTGATTGGCCATCAATTCGATATAAAGCTCGTTAGAAAAACGAGAAATGTTTGGACTAAAAGTCCAAGGTATATATATTTCTCCAGAAAATGAAATGAAAGATGACCATGAGGTATGAAAAACGCCTTGTTCCAAGGTCATTGGGGAAATTTTAAAACAGATGCAATATATTGAAATATCTGGCAGGACATAAACGACTTGAGTTGCATCTTGATATTTAGAAGTCCCTGGAGAGTTAAAGATGCTCTCGGAAATGTATAAAACTCTGTAAGAGTTAGAACAAGCCGTATATAAGGTATCTTGAACCAGTAACTGGTAATATGTTTATGGCACGGTACGCCGATTGCCATTTTAATGAGAATGAATTTCCAGTGTTAGGGGGAGCAATTAGAGAAATTCCTAAAGATGTTACATGGTGTACATAATCGTTGTTACACCTTGAATCCCCTATGAATTAAAGAGAACAGAAAATTCAGGAAATTGTGCATTTGCATAATTTGGCAAACCAGTTACCAAATGGGTTCACAGATACGACATGATATACCCGCTGAAAATGTTCCATCAAGAGTTGATGTTCCTAAAGACAAACTGATGGTAACAAAATGAATGAGCCTAGGGTTCAGTTAAAGAGGGGGAGACTAGCGGGTTCTAAAGATAAAAATCCCCGAAAAAAAATTGTTGAGCAAAGCAGAAAGGTTCAGAAAGAACCTGATATCGAAAGATGTATGAAAGAAGGCATAAGTGGAAAAGTTCCAGAAGAACCTGATACTGAAAATGTCTGAAAGAAAGCATAGATAAAAAGGTTCAAGAAGAACCAAATAAAGATATGGATCCAGATGACGAGAAGGGAACATAAAAGTATGAGATTTTCATCAACTACGCCCTTAAGGAAAAGTAATAGATAAAAGATGTTGATGGAATGTTCTCCTTTTCTGTGTCCAAAGATATCGATCATGAAAATGATGATCCGGATCCAAGGTCCATTTTGGAATGTTAAAAGACATGATTGGGAGAAGTGGCAGAAGGCCATTCAAATTGAATTATCCTCCCTAAATAAAAGGAATGTCTTTGGACCTATAGTCATAACACCTGAGAATATAAATCTTGTTGGGTATAAGTGGGTAGTCGTGAGAAAAGTAACACGATATAAAGCCTGATTAATTGCCCAAGGTTTTTCTCAGAGACCGGGAATTGGTTTTGAGGAAACATATTCCCCGGAAATGGATGCAATTACGTTTAGATTTTTGATGAGCCTAACGGCGTCTAAAAATCTTGAAATGCATCTCATGGATATTGTGACTGCATATTTATATGGATCGTTGGATAACGATATATATATGAAACTCCCTGAGGGATTGAAAATGCCAGGGGCATTGAAAGAAAAATCCAGGGAGATTTGTTTGGTCAAGTTACAGCGATCACTTTACGGATTAAAGCAATCCGGACGCATGTGGTACAATCGCTTAAGTGAATATCTTTTGAGTAAAGGATATGTGAATAATGCGATATGTCCATGCGTTTTTATAAAGAAATCGTCATCTGGCTTTGTGATCATTGCTGTATATGTAGATGACCTGAACATAATTGGAACTCAAAAGGAGGTTGATGATGCTCGAACTCATATGAAAGAGGAGTTTGAAATGAAATATCTCGGTAAGACAAAGTTTTGTCTTGGGCTTCAGATTGAGCATCTCCGAGAAGGAATATTTGTGCATCAATCAAACTATACGAAAAGGTTATTGAAACCCTTTTATATGGACAAAGCAACTCCTTTGAGTACTCCAATGCTCATTTCATATTCATGGAAATTAGAATGGCGTCGAGAACATATTCGTTCTCTCCAAGGTACAGTTGGTTTTGGGTTAATGTATTTTAGAAAATCCGAGTTTGGTATGGTTGGTTTTGCAGATGCTGGATACTTATTAGATCCTTATAAGGCTCGATCGCAAACCGTATTACAATTGGTGGAACCGCGATCTCTTGGCGGTCCCAGAAACAAACTCTAGTTGCGACATCTTCGAATCACGTAGAAACTATTGTGCTTCACAATGCATGTCGAGAATGTGTGTGGCTTCGGTCAATGAATCACCACATACAAGAATCAAACAGAATAGTCAACGAGAAAAAGCCGACGAAAATATTTGAAAACAATTTGGCTTGTGTTGCTCAACTCAAAGAAGGCTATATCAAGAGCGACAGAACAAAGCACATAACCAAGAAGTGGACATTGAATATGTACGGTCATGCGACAATCCAGTTGACTTGTTCACAAAAGCTTTTCCAAGTACAACATTCCGAAAACACGTCTACGGTATTGGAATGCAGCATTTGCGTGACCTGTAATGAGAAAACTATGTCTACTATTCTCAGGAGAGATTACAGCAGTGTACTCTTTTTTCGTTGTCATGGTTTTTGTCCCAATTAATATTTCCATGACCAGAGTTTTAACGAGGCACTACGTAATACAAGATTGGATAATCAAAGAGGAGTGTTAAAATATAAATAATTATCCAATGACACTTGTTACGGTCTTATATCATCCTCATCACTTCCACATGTCATATGTTCCAAGAGGTTTTTGTATTATCAGCAGTACAGATGTCAGATATATATTTTTGTTCTTTTCTTATCAGTCGGTGAATAAACCGACTCTTTCTCTCTATAAATAGAGTTGTAAAAGAGAAATGAATTAATCAAGAATCTGAATCACTTTCAACATCTCTCTCTCCATCGTTGTCTCATCTCTCTCTTTTTTTTTGTCTTGTCACTTTTACACACCTACTAATTAATATATATACAATAATAAATATAAACACCACCTCACTTTTATTATACAACACTTTTAATTTTTTCTAATAAAGACTAATAATTTAAATTAGAGGCGATATCCACGCTATGCACAGAATATGCGTATAAATATATTAACCGCAGGGTCAAAACTCTCCAAAACTATAGAAAATGTAGTTGCTAAGTTTAATAATTATTTGATTTGATGTTGTATTTCAAAATGTTGAGTTTGAAGGATTGTTGCTTGCGCAATGTGTGTAGTTCGTTAGGTTTTTTGTAGAAATGTACAATTGGGTCGTTGTTAAAATAAAGTACGACTGGGCCATAAGTTGAGTAGGCCAGGTTTGTTAATAGTGTTAAAAATGTAAATGATAAGTTTAATAATTATTTGATTTGATGTTGTATTTGAAAGTGAGAAGTCTGAAGGGTTGTTGCTTTACCAGTGAGAAGACGCTAGTTTATTTGGTTGTTTTTTCTGTAGATATGTATGATTGGACCGTTGTTAAAAAGATGTACAATTAGCCATAGCCTAAGCAGGCCAGGTTTGTTAAGTGTTAAGAGCGTGATGTGGATATTTAGTTTTATGAAAATATGTAGGTTTTCATCTGTGGTGCGTTATTTAACTAGAATTGTAATATTTAAGCTATGGTGCGTGTTCTTTAAAATATTGTTAAGGTTTTTAATAGGATTAGCAAAGATTGGAAATTTTAATGTATATTTGTGGGTGAAAATAAGACGATTGGTCGGCTGTGTCAAACTGTTATTATGGTGTCTGAGTACGCAAGGGATATTCTAAAAAAGGTGGGGTAGCTGAAATAATGATTAGATCATGTATGAAAGCATTAAAAGTTGATATCATGTTAGAAAGCAGAAATCTTGGATAAAATGGTAGAGAATCAAAACTATACTAAAAAGAGGATACTAAGCCCTCTAAAGGTGTACACGTCAGAATGAAAAATTAACCAATCATAGATTATTATATGGTCACGTAAGTACAGTTGAGAAAAAATGGGCTTTTCGCATTGAATCTATTAAAATGATTTTCGCGACTTTCTCCCGACTTTTCCACTTCATCATTTTCTCCAACTTCTATTTTTCTCGTTACTTTCTCAATCAATGACGATGTTAAAGGGATTTTTAAAAAAATTTCTCTACCTCTCCTTGATAATCCTCCTATATAAAGTTCTATCTCTAAACCTAAATCCATCCTAAATAAAAAAAAAACTATTCGGCAGAAACGACATCAATGGCTATTAAATCCACCACGAAGTCTCGGATAACCACCGGAAAATCTCTCGTCACCATGTATTTCAACGACATCTCACCAGGACGATCAACTTTTGGGAGACACAAAACATAGCCAAAGCTGGAGCCTCTCTTGGATTAGAGCTACGGCCATGGAATCCAACGGAAAGCTCCACCGGAAAGTCACAAGCTGTGAATCCCTTGGAACAGAATCTACTGTAAGTAAATTCTATAGTTCTTTTACTGAAGTTTGAAACGTTGAACATGAATCTGTGAGTTGTCTAAATCTAGATGCTTTGTTTGTTTGTCTCGGTATCAGACGAAATCAAGGCTACAGATCCCCAAGATACCTTTATTTTGATCCAAATCGATCTGACGACTTCTGTTAGTGAAATAATTTCACATATACAAATATCATGGTACTTAGATATCCTCTTACACAATAGGTGATATGTTCTTTCTTATATTCTAAAGTTTTTAGTTTTCAGTGAAAGATACCTTCTGGAGAAGGAAATCACATTGACGGTATGGTGCCAGGTGCCAACACATCACTCCCATAACTTATGATGATTGACTTCAGAGCAGGCTTTGTTTTTTTATATTTAAAAAGGATTGTTTTTAAGTGTTTATGCAGGATGAAGAGAAACATAGAAACATCAGAATCTGTGACATGCTTTTCATAGCAACGTCTCATTGCCTTGCTGATTTCATCTTCTCTCTTGGCAACCATTGCCTGCAATTGAGTGACAGAGAGAGAATAGACGTTAAGCTGAACTTTACATCTGATCTCAGGTTCGTAAATCAAATGAAATATAACCTTCTTATCGTTTCTGACTTCATGGTGGAGAATAGGTTCAATAGAAGAGATAGATACATTCAAAGACAGCCGTAACAGTTATTACTATCTACACACAATTTATAATTGGGATCTTAAAAGAGATAGATACATTCAAAGACAGTAATCTTTGGTGTTACTATTTCAGTTATAGAAGTGTTTGAGGAGAGTGAAGGGCGTAAACATGGAGAGTGTTCACTGCTTGATCTTGCCACAGTCTTGGAAATCAAAAAGAAACTCTGTGAGGCTAACGTGAGTGTTTCTTTTGTTTTATGTTTTTAATTCTTTATAAATGTTACTCAAATCTCACTGAGAAACTGAATATTGCTGCGACAGTCTGTGAGCGAGAGACATATACCAGATAGTCTCTTGAAGAGACTTATCAGTGGTACTATCGAATTCCCACCAGCTTGTGCCATTGTAGGTGGAATATTAGCACAGGTTCTCTCTCCTTCACTCTCTTTTGTCATTTGTATATCTTCGCACTGGAAACTTGTGATTTGACTGACACGAGAGGTTTGATTGTATTGCAGGAAGTGATCAAAGCTGTATCAGGGAAAGGAGACCCGGTAAAGAACTTCTTCTACTATGATGCTCAAGATGGAAAAGGTGTGATGGAAGACATCTCCAACTCTTTTACCTCTTAACCACTGAGTCCTGAATTTTCATCTGACTCTGTGTTTTTATAAACCGAATTCTGTGTTCATTCTAGTCTTAATTCATATTGAAGTAAAAAAAAATGGTAAAAAAGAGAGGATTCACACGAGCGATTGAAGCAGCAGATGAGTGAGCTTGAAAGAGAATGGGCCAGGCAAAAGCTCATGTTCATTAAAACCCTTGACAACAACTTAGGTCTTCCATCTCTTTCCCTTTTCTTGCTCTGTTTTAATTACCCTCTTGCAACCTTTAACACAATCTTTGTATAATGTAGCAACTTCTCTGTGCAAGATTCTCCTCAACTTCTCAAGAAGGTTCCAGTCTGAGGCCGAGGGAAAGCCTGTTGAAATCAAAGAAGCCAATTGCTTGGTTTTAAAAGGCGACCGCTTCGCTCGCCATGGCGAGTAGCGGCCTGAGGCGACCTCCAAAACGACTCAGGACCCCAATGCTAAGCGAGGTACGAGAGTCGACCGTCTTTCCTCGCTACACCTGTATACACTGAGTCGATCATTGCGTCGCTACGTTGTTGATAATCAAACCGTTAACAAAATTTTGGTTTCAAAATAAGTAAAATAGCATATAAGTGTATTATACTCTAAATATCCTCTAAATATACTCTAAATATACGCTAAATATACTCTAACCGAATGCCCTAATCCATCTAAAAAATAAAAACCCTAAGTGAATGTACTATATAATAGTAATACGTCCCCCTTACTTTTTCACAAGTTCTCTTGCTTTCTCTAAGCTACTGACGGCATAAGCTCTTCTTTACTTTATCGGTTTGTTTTGTTAGTTAAAGTTTTAGTGTTTACCACATCATGTTGATCACATATAAGGCTCATAGTGTCATATCTTCTTTATCACATACCTTCTTTATTCACGCAAACCTCTTATATATCATGCATCATTCATTTTGTTTGTTAGAGGTTATTTTCTTAGCTTGTGTTAAGAACCTTATACGTTTATGTACCTAGTTTGTATTATATACATAGCTTAACATTCTTTTTAAATTATGTTTACTATGTTTTTTTTCAAAGTTTCATATAATTTATGGTATTAGGAATAGAAGGTACCTTTTGAGCGGCTGATACGCGATGCGATCGCCATGAAACGCCATGGCGAGTGGCGAGTGTCGAGCCTCCTTTCGCCAATCCTCGCCACACGACATTTAAAACCAAGGCCAATTGTCGTGAAGTATTGTCTTAACCATGTTACATACCTCATTGAGCAACTAATAATTTAATAATTTGCTCTGACTTTACAAATATTTCATAAAAATTACTAATAGTAATAAAACATTTTAAATCAAACACAAAATTGAAATAGCCAATTTTTCTTAATATAAAGATTACTAATAGTAATAAAATATGTCAAATCAACCACGAAATTAATATATCCCATTTTTCGCGCGTAGCGCGGACAAAGAATCTAGTATTTCTAAAAGAGGGCGGGTAGCTGTATTGTCGACCATAAGAAAAGGAGAACCTGAAATAGTTAAAGAAGCAATTAGTTGACTTGAATTTAAATAGAAATCGAGACATATTATTTATAGTATAGATAGACCTACTTGGCGGTGGTTAGGTAGCAATTCTTGGTGGGGCAAGCTTAAGCGGTGATATTATCCTTCGGTCGATAGCTAGAATACCGTCAATCTGTTAAATGAAATAATTAATAATAAGAAGAGAGAGAAACCGTTGGAGTGAAACGCTAAACTTTAATTTTTTTACTTACGTGTGCGGTGGAAGATCGCCGAAGATTTCTTTATAGACTATGTTTTTCACTTTTAGTAGATGTGAATCTTTTCCTTTTATGATTGTCAACCCAGTTTTGCTAGTTACCATGAGAGGCCACATATAATTGACAATGAACGAAGACCGTTTTGTTTTGGTTTTGTGCCTAAATTTCGAACTTTGAACATTGCTTTCATGCAGTGTAGACGTTTTTAGCTTAGAAGAGTTGTCTGATATCAATATTAATGATGAGAGAAAGAGTTATGCATGATTAGCATACAGTCACCTGACTATTATTGTAACGTGATTTTGTACATAACTTAGCAACTATAACTACATCGTAGAAAGGAATACTAATTGAGAATTTATCATTGCAAACAGGATAATGTGATATCAGTTTATATATATTTTTTTTTGAAAGATGAGTAATGCTGAAGAAGATCTAAGAAAAGGAATCACTCCGGTTCAAAGCTAACAACATAAGTACCATTTTCACTCCAGTTCAAAGCTAACAACGGAAGTACAACAGAAGTACTATTTTATAAACAAAACAGAGTAATGCTGAAGAAGGTAATCATTACGTACCATTTTTAAACGTGTAATTAAAGTAGTTAAACTGTTTGCAAGGAAACAAAACTCATAAAGGTGCAAACTGAAAGGAAAGCATAAGTCAACAATTAAACTGCAAAACAAAGACTTAAACAGCAATGAACCTTGCAATTTCTGAGAAGATAAGTGGAAGCTCTGATTCCCACACTTTGGGCGTTTAGCTGTCTCTGGCTTATCACTGCCACACGTCCTCTTAGTTCCCTCATCTACAAAATCTCCACAGCTTTTGGAAGGTTCACACACATCATATCCAACCTGCAAGGTTTCCTCAAACATTGCAGCAAAGCGGTTTCCAACAGAGGCTTCTATAGGTGGTGGAGTTTCCAGGGAGAGGATATTGGTGACAGTTATAGCTCGGGTCTTGCCAGTGAAGTTGCGCTCTGAAACATTCACACAAAACTTATGTGTTTGTCCAATGGTGCTAAATAGAGCTTCCGGGTGTTGGGAATGTCCTGAAATCTGTTGTACTTGCTCTGGTTAAAGTCGAAACGACCGTCATATAATATTAGGTGATTATAATGTTTTGCTAAAAACTGCTTATAGTCTATGAATTGAAAATTCATTACTAATATTATATGATCCTACAGGTCACACACCTAAGCAAATTGGATCATTAATATATATTAGGTTCATACTAAATATTATATATAATATAATATATGTATATATATATTCACATACGTGATGTGAGTATAAAAGAGGGTCACGTTACTTTAAAATAATAATGATGGTCATTATTATTAAAAGAGCAAAGTTAAGTATGGGCTGAGCCCATAAGCAAACCTAATTGATTTAGGTTACGTGTATATATACCAAACACATATTATGATATGTGCAGGTTTTTCCCACGGCCGCAACTTAATTATATAGACGAAATGTTCGTGAGTTCTCGAGAGAAGTCTCAACGGTACTAGCATCCCGTATCTATCCAGTTTGTGTGCGTGTGGATACCAGTAGAGGCACGACGTTTGGAGTGCTAGAAATCTCGATTTAGCTTATTCATCCTTCCGTTGTAAAACTTCAAGGTATATTTGAAACCTTAAGATCTAGATTTATTTCAATATTTGCATGAAATCTAAGCAAACTAAATTCATAGGTTGATTTATAAATCGTTATAAACCGGTATGAATTCCAGCAGTGGTATCAGAGCCTACTTGCGTAATACTGAAATCAAATCTTATTTAGTCTATAATTTGGTATAGATAAATAATCTTATAGTTTCAACGAGAATTAAATTGGCGTAGTTATCAATTTCGCAGAAGCGTAATCTGATTCGTGCGTAAGAACAATATGTTGTTAAAATAACCATTAAGCGTTAGTGCTTCTCTTTATTGAAAAATGCATGGTTATTTGTTAATTGATAATAGTTTTGTTTGATGCGATCAATCCAACTATTATAATTAACCGATTAAGAATATCTAGATATACGCGTTGTCATGTGATGATCTTGTTCATGTTGCATACATATAATTTCAAGAGGCAATCGTATTACTGTAATACTTGAATGCGTGTTTCTAAATTAACCTAAAACACATATGAGATGTGTATATACCAATTGAACCAATGATTGGTTTAGGTTGTTTAATACAATTGGTTTGGTCCAATTGGGTTGGTCGTTTGATCAGATTTTAATTAGATTAAATTCTAAAATCAAATATATAAATAATTAATTATTTTAATTAGATTAAATTAATTTAATTATTTAATTCAATTAAAATACATATAAGATATGTATTAGTTATATTTATATTTATATTAGATATAAATTTTAAATATAAGTTAAAATTGAATTAAAATTTGTTCCTCAATTAATTTCAAGTACTTTTGATGTCTACCCAATCTTATCAACTATCAAGGCTTGTTTCGTTGTAAGATGGGCTTGCCAAAGCAAGGTGTCTGCAATTACATAAGTGAGGTAGATGATAACGGTTACCATATGAATATAAGATTGGTTTACATGACTAGGCTATCAAAACAGTTTTGGGCTTAGAGACATAGGTTGGATAAGGCATAAGATGTCGTCTGACAACCAAGAATTATATTTGATATAATTAGCAAAGTGTTGCTTACCTAAATAGCTAAACATTCGGGCGATGAGCAAAAGCTCACTCGAATTTTAGTGAAATATGGATCTTGGATTATTATATTCGTTTGAGGAAATTGTTTGAATATAATATGAGTTTTCTTAATCGTTGAGATTTTTCTAATTCCCGAACATCATATTAATATTCGCTATTATTCTATTCTAGCAATGTTAACTCCTTACAACCCATTTTCATTCCAATATGCCCTTGAGAAGGACAAATTGAATGGATCAAATTTCCTCCAATGGTATCGAAACCCGAGAATTGTTCTGAAACAAGAGTTTAAACCCTACTTGGAAGATCTGAAAAAGAAAAAGACTTTTGAAACATCGTCTAGAGGTATTTTTGTTATAGAAGTAAATGTTACTACTTCTAGTTCTACTTCATGGGTATTGGATACCGGCTGTGGTGCTCATATTTGTACGAATATAAATGGCCTAAGCAATAGTAGAATTTTGGAGAAAGGTCAAGTGGACCTACGAGTGGGAAATGGAGCAAGAGTTGCTGCATTAGCCGTGGGAACATTTCACTTTCCTTTACCTTCAGGCTTGGTTTTAGAACTTAAGAATTGCTACTATGTACCTGCTATAAGTAGGAATATTATTTCCATTCCTTATTTGGATCTGGAAGGATTTCAGTTTTAGATCAAAAAAAGTGTTGTTCCTTTGATCGTAATGATATCTTTTATGGTAGCGGTCCATTAGAAAATGGACTTTTTATTCTAGACCAGAGCGTGCCTATCTATAATATCAGTACTAAAAGATTCAAGTCTAAAGACACGAATCAGAATTTTCTTTGGCATTGACGTTTGGGCCACATAAATGAGAAACGCATTCAAAAGCTTCATAGTGATGGACTTTTGAGCTCATTTGATTATGAATCATATGAAAAATGTGAACCTTGTTTATTGGGTAAAATGGCTAAGGCTCCTTTGACTGGACACGGTGAAAGAGCCAAAAACTTGTTGGAACTTTTGCATACTGATGTATGTGGACCAATGAGTATACATGGTAGAGGAAACTATCAGTACTTCATTACATTTACTAACGACTTCAGTAGATATGGTTATGTTTATCTAATGAAACATAAGTCTGAATCTTTTGAAAAGTTCAAAGAATTTCAGAATGAAGTACAAATCAGCTTGACAAGAAAATAAAAGCTCTTCGATCTGATTGAGGTGGAGAATATTTGAGTCAAGCGTTTAATGATCATCTGAGAGAATGTGGAATTGTTTCACAACTCACTCTTCCAGGAACACCACATTGAAATGGTGTGTCCGAAAGGAGAAATCAAAGTTTATTAGATATGGTTTGATCTATGATGAGTCATGCAGATCTTCCACCATCTTTTTGGGGATACGCTCTAGAAACATCTGCGTTTACACTGAGTAGATGTCCATCAAAATCAGTTGAAAGGACTCCATATGAGATGTGGACTGGAAAAGTTCTAAATTTGTCTTTTCTGAAAATTTGGGGTTCTGATGCTTATGTCAAACGTATGTTTACAGATAAGCTTAGACCAAAATCTGATAAATGCTTCTTCGTTGGTTATCCCAAAGAAACCAAAGGTTATTACTTTTACAGCTCCACTGAGAACAAAGTGTTTGTTGCTCGTAGTGGCGTTTTTCTTGAGAGAGAGTTTCTTTCTAAGAAGAACAATGAGAGTAAAGTACAACTCGAAGAAGTTCGAGACACACAGGAAAATGTTTCATCCTCTCAGTAAGATGATCAATTAGATTTACAAAGAGTCGTAGAATCTACACCTGTGGAACCTGAGGTACATAGGTCCGAGAGAACACGTCACGAACCTGTTAGATATGGGGTTTGGGTGACAGATCATCATGATCTATTGATAATAGAGAGCGATAAACCTATGTCCTTTGAGGAAGCTATGATGGGTCCAGACTCCGATAAATGGCGAGAAGCCACAGAATCCGAAATGGACTCCATGTCAGTAAACAAAGTGTGGACTTTGGTTGATTTAACTGATGGTGTTAAAACCATTGAGTGTAAATGGATTTTCAAGAAGAAAACTGACTTGGATGGTAATATACGGATATACAAAGCTAGATTGGTGGCTAAAGGTTACAAAAAAATTCATGGTATTGACTATAATGAAACCTATTCACCAGTTGCAATGCTTAAGTCCATTCGGATTCTCCTAGCAATTGCCGCTTATTATGACTATGAGATTTGACAAATGGATGTGAAAACAGCTTTCCTTAATGGAAATCTCGAAGAGGATGTGTACATGACACAACCTGAAGGTTTCACAGTCCCTGGAAGTGCTGGGAAAGTATGCAAGCTTCAACGTTCCATTTATGGTTTGAAGCAAGCATCTCGGAGCTGGAATCTTCATTTTAATGAGGTTATCAAAGAGTTTGATTTCATTAGAAATGAAGAAGAACGTTGCGTTTCCAAGAAGACTAGTGGGAGCGCAGTTGTTTTCTTAGTGTTGTATGTAGATGACATACTTCTCATTGGAAATGACGTTTCTATGCTTAATTCTGTAAAGACTTGGCTTGGAGGTTGTTTCTCAATGAAAGACATGGGAGAAGCTGCATATATTCTTGGAATAAGAATCTATAGAGATAGATTAAATAAGACTATTGGATTATGTTAAGATACTTATATCGATAAGGTTTTGCATAGATTCAAGATGCATGATTCCAAGAAAGGCATCTTGCCGATGTCCCATGGCATAACTTTCAGTAAGACTCATTGTCCGTCGACACATGATGAGCGAGAGCGCATGAGTAGAATCCCATATGCTTCTGCTCTAGGATCTATCATGTATGCCATGCTTTGTACTTGTCCAGATGTTGCATGTGCTTTGAGCATGACGAGTCGATACCAATCTGATCCAGGTGAAAGTCAATGGACAGCAGTCAAGACTATCCTCAAGTGTTTGAGAAATACTAAGGATAAGTTCTTGGTATATGGAGGAAGTGATGAACTTGTTGTGAGTGGTTACACTGATGCCAGCTTTCAGACGGACAAAGATGATTTCCGATCACAATCTGGTTTCATCTTTTGTCTTAATGGAGGAGCAGTGAGTTGGAAGAGTTCCAACCAAAGCACCGTAGCAGACTCAACAACTGAAGCTGGATACATCGCTGCTTCTGAAGCAACAATGTAAGCTGTTTGGATTCGGAAGTTCATTGCTGAACTGGGTGTGGTTCCGAGTATTTCTAACCCAGTGGATCTCTATTGTGACAACATTGGAGCCATCACACAAGCGAAGGAACCTAGATCCCACCAAAAATCCAAACACATTCAAAGGAGATATCATCTCATTCGTGATATCGTCGATAGAGGAGATGTGAAGATTAGCAGAGTCTCAACGGATGCAAATGTTGCTGATCCATTGACTAAACCTCTTCGACGACCTAAGCATGAGAGTCATACTACTGCTATAGGCATAAAGTTTCTTAAGATGTGATCTTGATTCTAGTGGGAGATTTTTCTTTTATGATATGATGTTCAGGTTTACATACATTTGGTTATGTTTTAAAATTAAAGAAATTGTTTCAGATTTATTTTATTATTGGATAATTAAATAAAAGTCTCAAAATGATTTATATCATTCTTATAGGCCATCAAGTACGTGACTTGATCATGAAACCCTATATGTGAGAGATGTTATAAATTATTGAGGTCTCTAGTCAAGGTTGTTAACTTGGGACATTAACAACCGAGTATGATTAGTATGTGAGGTGATTGATGACTAAGTTTCATGGAGTCATTCAATATGTGGTATTGAAGTCAATCACATGGATATGTGTTAGAGAACACATGATCGGACTGGCCCGCTGTGAGAACTCTACAAGATTGTTACATGAGTGTCATAAGAGTTTCTCATTATGACTATAGAGTATAGTCCTTAAACCTGAGTTCATCATGATTCTTTACTCGTGGATTAGTTCACTTTGACCTTGTCAAACGTGGTGATTATAAAGGCATTGATTAGGTGTTCTATGAAGTTTGTAAGGAACATGGATGGAACAAGATGGGATTTGTCCCTCCCATATAACTGGAGATAAATATCTTTGGGCCTATCGAAGATTTGATACTGAAAAATGCATGGCCGTGTTCAAACGAGGTGAATACCAGTCGTTTGTTTTATCTGTATAAATCAGAGTTTGATAAAAATGATTTAGCTTAATAAGGATGACACTAGTTATTGCCTTATGCTAAGATCGAGATATAGAGACAAATGGATTATGGGAATAGATGATTCCAGTACAAGTGGGAGATTGTTGGGAATGTCCTGAAATCTGTTGTACTTACTCTAGTTAAAGTCGTAACGTCGAGATTCGACCGTCATATAATATTAGGTGATTATAATGTTTTGCTAAAAACTGCTTATAGTCTATGAATTGAGAATTCATTACTAATATTATATGATCCTACAGGGTCACACACCTAAGCAAACTGGATCATTAATATATATTAGGTTCATACTAAATATTATATATGATATAATATATGTATATATATTCACATACGTGATGTGAGTATAAAAGAGGGTCACGTTACTTTGAAATAATAATGATGGTCATTATTATTAAAAGAGCAAAGTTAAAGTTAAGTATGGGCTGAGCCCATAAGCAAACCTAATTGATTTAGGTTACGTGTATATATACCAAACACATATTATGATATGTGCAGGGTTTTCCCTCAGCCGCAACTTAATTATATAGACGAAGTGCTCGTGAGTTCTTGATAGAAGTCTCAACGGTACTAGCATCCCGTATCGATCCAGTTTGTGTGTGTGTGGATACCTGTAGAAGCACGACGTTTGGAGTGCTAGAAATCTCGATTTGGTTTATTCATCATTCCACTGCAAAACTTCCAGGTATATTTGAAACCCTAAGATCTAGATTTATTTCAGTATTTTCATGAGATCTAGGCAAACTAAATTCACAGGTTGATTTATAAATCGTTATAAACCGGTATGAATTCCAACAGCCGGGACAAGCACCTCATGGTTAACTCCTTGGTTTTGATTGGCCTAACATTCAAGTACAACAGTGTAAGATTAAATAATTTGAGGTAGATGTATAACCTGATGCTAAGTTACTTGAAAGTAGCTGCTAACTAATTTTGATTTATACTTTCCATTCAACTCACGACCAGCATCACCAAGTAGGACAAAAACAGCCTGGTCACTATTGTCATAAACAGAGATCTTTGCACGGTACCCGTTATGAAAAAATGAGAAGCCAATAGCATGAAAAGCGTAACTAAATATTGAGGCGAGAGTTCATACTGTGCAACACCAGCTATGTTAACCCTCCCTCATTTTGTACACATCAGCGAAGTAGGGCCTTTGGTAGCCTTAGTGTTTCACCCACTGCAGGCAATAAAATACCAAGCAGAGCTGTGCACAACATCATTAATCGTAACCGTGCACTAAAAAAGGCATCATGCGACTGTGTATAAGCAAGTGATCTAAATAGCTATGCCTTTCATTATGAGTAAGAAACATATAGCTTTAGTTGTACCTCTGCAGATTCCTGCTTGATGTAGGAGAATATTTCCCTATAGTCAGTGTCTCAGGTTTAGTGACCACCTCTGCATTAACCTGCTTAGCAATCTCTGGGTTAGAGCCCAACCTGAGACAAAGTATAAACCATTAATTTAATGACCTCCTCTGCATTAACCTGCTTAGCAATCTCTGGGTTAGAGCCCAACCTGAGACAAAGTATAAACCATTAATTCAGTCAGTCACTGCTATGGGGTTACATATCACTTGAAATTGTCAAAGTTTAAATGTTAAATACATAAATACTTACCAGGAGAAGTAATCTATGGTAGGTTGGATATCATAGTCCATAAAAACCCGTGAGGAGGATATAGAGGTGAGGGCTAGGGTGCATGTTGTATTATGGAAAACCCATTAAAAATAACACTAAGTGAAGATATATAACAATGAATAAGTTATACTAAAGAGAGAAATGGTAACCTCCTAGATGTTTCGTGTTAGCAGTGGTGACCAATAGCACGGTGGGAGTCTTTTCATAGGATTTGAATTTCTTGCAGAATTCTGTTCCAGTTTGGTCCCAAAGGTAGAGCTTCACCACAGGTTCGCTGCAAAATAAAGACACTGGCGGGTTAAGAGAAATACAGAGAGGTGGTGACTAATAAATAAGAAAACATGTACTCATGTGATTGCACATGAACCAAAAGACGCCGCGTAGTTGCTATCTCCACTTCGTCAAGGATGAGATGCTCAGTGAGAGTCTGTCCATTGACCAGCTTTATGTGGCCAACAACATCTATTACATTGTTCATGAAGAATATAAGGATGGCTCCAATATAAAATTTCTAATATTTTATCAACACATGAGATTGAAACCCACATTCACTTAAGGCAGACAAAAAATCCCATTTACAGTAAGCTAGGCTTTGATGATAAAAAAAATCAAGGGCGAATGTCAACAAGTTGTGCTACTTTATGTTACCAACCGAATTTCATTCATAGAAGCTTTACTTCAGAGAATGATTACTGTATCTAAGCAGGAACAAAGGCTAGAAACTACATCCAATCATAAAATAATGTAACTCAAAGATGCTTTGGAATATTAGAGAGCTTACCGTAAAGGTCACCTTTGAGATTACAGTTAGTTTCAAAATCCTCATATGAATGGAACCGGAAATGGTCTTCGCCAAAACGGACGGTGTAGATCCTAAAATCTACACTAAGAATTTGATAGTGATCGGGAGTTCAATCTAGGGAAGGTAAACGATGTGGGCAACGATATCTTTAGAACACAACGATGTAATCAGTTTCCGGTAGGCAAAAATGGACTTTTATTGATGAATAAGATCAAATACAATGAGTAAAACAAGATCGAGCGTAACAACGAGATCATTAAGAGAAAAGATCTAAAGATGAATGAAAACAAGGTCGAAGTATGGGTGTAGCTCTCTCTAGGGTTTTCAACGTGCCCTTTCCCTTATGCGTCGATCTCTTCTTATAACGGGCTGCTCCCGTGACGCTCACAACCATTCCGCGATCTCCGTTTCCTTGGATCGGTCTTCTTCCTGCTTCGTCGAAGTTGGGCTCCTCTCGTGGTTGCGTGGGCCAAGCCATTCGGGCCCAATTGCTTAGTTTACCAATATTGGGTCCAACATTTGTCCCCCAGCCCTTTTGGTTTATGGGGAAACCGAAAGGGTGAGAACTGACATAACCCGACGTCGTCGCGATTCTCGGGAAGTGGGATGTCACGCGCATCGGCTTGATTTGACTTGGTGGCCATTTTTCAAATCGTGTGGTTGAGATCGATAGTTCGTGGCCGGTTAATTTTAAACGCTTCGGGAACCGTTTTTTTCTTTTGTGTATATATATTATACTTTACCGAATATATCGTCTTCTTCAACACAACGATTCTGCTTTCTCTCATTGTCTTCCTCTTGGTATTTTTTCCTGTTTCGAATCTATGGCGCCTGAAAAATTTGGTCCTCATCTCCCGACGATCCTCTATGTGAAACATATCGAGGCCATCTACGAACTCTGGGGAGTCGACTATGCCGTCGAGATCGAACTTCCTGACGATGATGAAACTCTGGAGACTGTGAGGCCAAGGTACTGTGGGGCCTACATGTCGCATTTTGAAGGCGTAAGCTTGTCATTTCCTCTTCCTCGTTTTCTTCTTGAGGCGCTTGCGGAGCTTGGGATGGCTTTTGCCTAGATGGCGCCTAATTTCTTCCGTTACTTCTTGGCTTTGTGGGTCCGAGCTCTGGAGGAAGGTCTCGAGTTTGGCCTTGGGGAGTTAAAGCAACTGTTTGCTATTAAGCGAAATAGTGGCTTCCGCGGCACAATGATTCTCGCCCCTCGACCCGGCCGTTCTATCATAGGCGGTATCCCTAACAGGGATGACCGGTGGAGGGAGAAGTTTTTCACTTTCAAGATCAACCCGGCGTCGGTCGGCGACTTCGATTTCGGAAGGATCCCTAGGGAGTGATCCAACGAGATTGGTAAGTTTTTCTTTTTCGAAGTGGATTCTGCTCTTCGATCTCTTTTTGGTGTTCTCAACATTTCTCCATTTATTTGTAGAGCCCTTTGGTCCTGCCCCTATGACTCCCGAGCTTAGTGGACTAATTGCCACTCTGCGGCGAGGTAGTCTTCGATGGCTCGCATTTACTGTGGATCGAATTAGAACTGTTTACGCTCTTCCACCGGGTGAAAACCGTGCTACCCCTATTGGTATGGCGGCACCTGTTCGACAGGGTAAGGGTCGTCGTAACAAAAGCAAGCTGATTTTTCTTCTCTTTCATTTTTCGAAAAGATCAGAGATAGATTGTTTGCGTGTTCCTCAATTCCCCAAATCTGTTTCGTTCAGGGGCGAGGGAGAAGGAGGCGTTACCGGATCGTCCTGACGAGTCCTCTGGAGTCGGGTCGTTGGAACGAGCTCAGAAAGCTCGGCGCGGACCGACTCTTAGATCGAGGTCGCAGGCTCAGTCTCCTGGTCTTATTGCTAGGCCGGTGTCGATGGCTGTTCCTGTGGGTGGGACCCGAAGGGTGCCGAATACTTCAGCCATTTCTGTTGGTGATCGAGCTCTTGACGACGACGTCGAATCATCGACTCACCGACATCGACGTCGAGCTCTAGAGGAAATCAATTCTGTGAGTTCGAATTCGCCGAGCTCAGGGCTTCCTCCGCTGTTGCGGACTTCCGGTGAAGGTACTTCTCAGGTTGACCCGAGCGCTCATCTTCCGGACGTGCATGAGATCTCTTCGTGGAGATTTTCGTACGATAACGAGGTACCGATCCTCGAGAATCCCGAGCGTCTCGCTTTGATCTGGCGTAAGATATAGAGAGAAGGGATGCAAGCTTCCTTCTTTGGGGGACATGCGAGAACGTGACGCTTATGTTCGGATGGCGGTCGCGAACGCTAAGGTAATCTATCCCGCGATTGCTTCTGACGTTCCATTGGATAAAATGATGGTTGCCTGAACTTTATTATTTCTTTTGCTTAGGCTACAGAGGCGAGCAATGAATATGGCGCTTTGATGGAGAGGCGGTTGGCTGATTTTCCCAGCAAAGAGGAGGTCGGGAGTCGTCTTCTCACGATTCAGCAACTTTGAGGTGAGTTGGAGGCCGTTCGAGTGATGGAGCAGCAGTGTGAAGTCGAGATTGAGGGATTGAAGGGGAAGTTGGCTGCTGCTGAGACAGAGAAGATCGCTGTTCAGAATGACCTCGACTCGATGAAAGAGAAGCATAGGCGGGAGATCGAAGGTCGTGACGCGGCAGCTCGCAAGGAACGCAATCTTGCTCGTCGTTCTCTTGCTCGAGAATATGATGCGGTTCTGGCCGTGGTGAAAGATAAGCTACGGAAAAAGAAGAAGTAGACGGCTGCGGATATTCGTTTGCAGGAGGTCCGAGCTCGTATTGAGGCTTTGACCGAGTACAACGAAGGTGGTTTCGAGCTCGAAGAGGAGTTGGAGCGTCTTAGAGACCAGGAGATCTCACCCGATGTTGATTATGGTCTTGCTTCGGTGTCGGATCCTTCCCTTAGTCACCTCGAACTTCCTGAGATTTCTGGTGATTCGGTCGATTAAGATTGATGCGAGAATTCATCCGCTTGCTTTGGAGTTTGTAGTTTGTTATGTTTTTAATTTTCTTTTGGTTTGTTGAAGAAACAAATATATGTCTTCAAAATGGATTATCGGGTTAATACCTTTCTAATCGAATGCTTTGTTCAACTTTAGCTTCATTGAGCTTGTTTGTTTTAACCTTTAGAAGGTGTAGAACAGAGACTGATCAGGAATCTATTTTGTGGGCCTTGATACGGCCTGATGGCACAATCGATCAGGTGGGTTATTGATGTTAGGAGTTTTCAAGGCTCCTAAGACAAATGTTGTAGTATAGTGATTGTCGAACCAGTTCTGAGGGATATCCATGTGGTACTCCAATACCTGATAAAGACTCATGTATGCAAAATGCAACCTAAACATGGCTAAATCCTAGTCTATATGATCGAAATGCACATGGGTGAATGGATAAAACAATGTAAATATGCAAGATATCAGTTATGCTAGTAGTTCAAGTCTTCTAAGTGATAGAAGGAAAGTGACAAAATTTGTTTGGTTGTTTGGGCTGCGCTCGGTGTCGAGCTGCCCACGTACTCTCTTCGAGGGATCAAGCCTATTCGTAGTTCTGTTTCATTTTTACTGAGCTGTGGATCGGTAGCACCCCAGCTCGGAGCTTGATAGACTTGGTCGAGGTTTGGGTTTGTACTATTTGTAGTACTTTTTTAAGTTGTAAGCGTTCCAAGGTCTCATTTCGAGGAGGCCAGTTTTGCATTTTTCTAGCTCGTAGACTCCGGTTCGGATTTCTTTGGTTACTTTGTATGGGACTTCCCATCTCGTTCCCCGTTTTCCTGCTCCTGGTTCCTTTGATCTGTCGAACACTTTTCGAAGGACTAGGTCGCCTATGGAAAAGTTGTGGTTTCTAACATTGGAGTCGTAGTAACGTCCCGCGGCTTGTTGGTAATTTTGTACACGTACTGCCGCTTTTTCTCGTCGTTCTTCGATATATCTAGTTGACCGATCAGTAATTCTTCGTTGAGCTCAATGTCTTCTGGACATATTCTGCGTCGTTGGCTTGGGGCCTCGATTTCGCCTGGGATTACGACCTCAATTCCGTAAGATAGTGAGAATGGGGTTTCTTGGGTTGCTGTGTGAGGAGTTGTCCGGTAGGCCCAGAGGACACCGTACAGTTCTTCGCCCCACCTCTCTTTCTTGAGGTCGAGTCTTTTCTTGAGGTTGTTCATTATGGTTTTATTTGTGGCTTCGGCATGACCGTTGCATTTTGGATATCGAGGGCTTGCGGCCTTAATCTTGATTTTCACTTTTTGCAGAATTCGTTGATTATTTTCAAGATGAATTGCGGTCCGTTGTCGGTTACTATCTCGTACGGTAAACCATGTCGACATATAATGTTTTTCCAAATGAAGCTCGTTACCGTCGCAGAAGTTATTTTGTGGTATACCTCGGCTTCGATCCACTTGGTGAAATAATCTGTTAATAACAAAAGGAATCGTAACTGGGCCAGTCCCGATGATATCAGCGGACCTACTATATCCATGGACCATTTCATGAAAGGGTATGGCGATGATATCGTAGATAATTTTTGTGTCGGTTGATGTATCATCGGTGCGTGTCTTTGGCATTTGTCGCATTTTAGTGCTAACTGCTCGCTGTCATCGGCGATCGTTGGCCAGAAATAGCCAAGTTTTTTTTAACCTAATTGCTAAAGATCGTCCACCGGAGTGGCTCCCACACGACCCTCCATGGGTCTGTTTCAAGATTGTGAACGCGTCTTTGGGCGATACACTTAGAAAATAGGGCTCATTCAAGCTACGTTTGTATAGTTTTTATTCCATAATACAATAACGCGAACTTCGGGCTTTTATTTTTCAGGCTTCCCATCTCTCTCTGAGGAGCTCGCCATCTTTTATGTAGTTAAATATTGGGACTCTCTAGTCTGGTCTGGCCTCAAGTCCTTTTTGGAAAGCTTTGTGCGCTTCGCTGTTAGTTTCATGAACGGCCTCTTCAGGGATAGTTGCTGAGGTCGCGGTCCTCCTAGTCCTGATGGGTGGCTCGTTAGGGGATGGTCACTCGTCGAGCTCACAGTTGGTTTTGTCGTCGAGATTCTTGTTTGCTCTCTGGGCTTTGCTTCGTGTCATGATTGCGCCGATGCGAGGAGGATTATCTTCTTGAAGGTCGATTGCTTTGCATGGAAGATCTATGTTGGGCTTCTCTATTCCTTCTACTAGTATTACTCTCCTTATTTTCGGGTTGGAAGTCGAAGCTAGCACGGCTAGAGCGTCGGCGGCGTGTTATCTCCTCTTGGGATTTTCGTGAGTTCGAATTTGTTGAACTGCTGAGCGATCTCTCGTAGAATTGCAAGATATGCTTCCATTCTTTCATTTTTTGCTTCATATTCTCCGTGGAATTGGCTCGTGACTAACTGCGAGTCGCTGAAGGTGCTAATTTCCTGGGTGCCGATGCTTCGTACGAGTCGTAAACAGGCGATCAGGGATTTGTATTCGGCTTCGTTGTTTGATGCGCTGAATCCCAGGCGAAATGATTTCTCGATCATTTCTCATATCGGGGATTCAAGTTGTATTCAGATCTCGGACCCTTGTCTCAACGAGGTTCCATCGACGTGTAATTTCCATGTTTGGGTATTCGATCTCGCGTTATCCTCCTTCGGAACGAGTTCGATGACGAAATCATCTAGTACATGTGCTTTCGAGCTCATTCGTGGTTTGTACTCGATGTCGTATTTGCTGAGCTCGATTGCCCACTTTGCCAATCTTCCAGATTGGCTTGGACTGTGGAGTACTGTCCGTAGGGGTTGCAATTTCATGATTGTGATCGAATGCGAGTGGAAGTAGGGTCTTAATTTTCGAGCCGCGGTTACCACTGCTAGTGGTAGTTTTTGCATTACGGGGTACCTGGTTTCAGCGTCGACCATTGATCTACTTACATAGTATATCGGTCTTTGTTCTCCGCTTTCTTCGCGGATTAGCCCTCTGCTTACTACGTGTTCGGAAGTTGCGACGTATAAAAAGAGGGTCTCTCCTATGATCGGTCTTGATAGTATGGGCGGCTCACTGATATATGCCTTAAGTTCTTTTAGGGCAGAGTCACATTCGGTGTTCCATTCGAACTTCTTATTCCTTTCAATAGCTTGTAGAAAGGAAGGCATCTGTCGGTTAACCTGAAAATGAAACGGTTTAATGCAGCTATTTTGCCGGTGAGGCGCTGTACCTCTCGGATCGACCTCGGAGGTAGGGTATCGATGAGCGCCGTGATCTGTTTCGGGTTGGCTTTGATTCCCCTTTCAGTCACGAGGTATCCGAGGAACTCTCCGGAGGCTACTCCGAAAGTGCATTTTGTAGGGTTCAGTTTCATTCCGAACTTGTTGAGAATGTTAAAGCACTCTTGGAGCTGTAGAACGTGGTCGCTGGCTCTTGATGACTTTACTAGCATGTCATCTATGTAAACTTCCATCGTTCTTCTGAGTTGCGTGGAGAACATCTTATTTACTAGTCTTTGGTAAGTAGCTCCAGCATTCTTTAATCCGAATGGCATCACTTTGTAGCAGTAGGTGCCCCGCTCGGTGATGAAGCTTGTTTTTTCTTGGTCGTCGGGGTTCATGAGGATCCGATTATAGCCGGAAAATGCATCCATGAAGGAAAGTAGTTCGTGTCCAGCTGTGGCTTCTACCAGCCGGTCGATGTGTGGTAATGGGAAGCTATCTTTTGGGAATGCTTTGTTTAGATCGGTGAAATCGATGCACACTCTCCATTTTCCATTTTTCTTTCTTACTACGACTGGGTATGCGAGCCAGTCAGGGTATTGGACTTCGCGAATGGAACGGAGTTTTAGGAGCTTGTCTACTTCGTCGTTTACAGCCTTGGCTCGTTCGGTTCCTAGTTTTCTTCGTTTCTGTTTGACAGGCTTAAACGTATGGTCGACGGTTAGGTCGTGGGAGGTGATACTCATGTCGATTTCGGGCATGTCTGCTTTGGACCATGCAAATGTTTTGATATTTTGCTTGAGGAAAGACAAAAGGTCGTGCCTGACTTCAGGAGGGAGATCGTTTCCGATGTTGACGCCTTTTTCTGGGGAGCTTTCGACTCGAGCGATGATGCTCGATAGATCTTTGGCGGGGTCTTTTACCGTGATATCACGGACGAGTGAGACGTTCTCTCCTCGTGGGGGCATCCTATGAAATCCGGTCATATTGCAGGCTCGGGATTTTTTCTGGCTCCCGCGTATGGTTTTTTCGCCGGTCGGTGATAAAAACTTCAAGCATTGATGGTAAACCGCAGGGACCTCCCTCATCTGGTGTAGCCAGGGACGTCCTACGATGACGTCAAAGGGCATGAAATGATCAACTACGGTGAACCGGGTCTCCAGTTCGACGTCGTGAGTTCTAGCGATCAGTGGCACGATCCCGAGTGATCAGACCGACTTCCCTTCGAAACTATTGAGGGGAGTCGTTTCGTGATCAATTACTGGGGTCGGTTGATTAATCGATCGTAGTGACTTTTGTGAAACGACGTTGACGGCGCTTCCGGTGTGGACGAGAATCTTCGAGAAGATGGAGCCCGCAAGCTCCAACGTGATGACTAGGGCATCGTCGTGAGGTATGTCGAGCTTTGCGATTTCGTGTTGTTGGAATTTATAGTCTCGACTTCACGTATTGCCTCTTCGGAGGGTGCGACGCCGTGCTCGTTAGTTGCTTGTCGCGAGGTGTCGGATAGTTGGTCACTGAAGGGACAATCTCGTCTTCGGGGAGAGATGCTTTGATCCTTCGCGTCGTGGACGATTTTCGATGACTTTGGTTTTCCCGATCTAGAGAGGTCGAGATTGATCGATTCGATGCAGTCGGATCGTGCGTGATTAGGATCCATAGTCACGCTTAGGAAACTTAGATCGGTTTCTTAGAAAAGATGTTTTTCGTTTATCTATCCCCATAGTCGGCGCGAAAACGTAGATCCTAAAATCTACACTAAGAATTTGATAGTGATCGGGATTCAATCTAGGGAAGGTAAAGGATGTGGGCAACGATATCTTTAGAACACAACAATGTAATCAGTTTCCGGTAGGCAAAATTGTACTTTTATTGATGAATAAGATCGAATACAATGAGCAAAACAAGATCGAGCGTTACAACGAGATCGTTAAGAGAAAATATCTAAAGATGAATGAAAACAAGGTCGAAGTATGGGTGTAGCTCTCTCTAGGGTTTTCAACGTGCCCTTTCCTTATGTGTTGATCTTTTCTTATAATGGACTGCTCCGGTGATGCTCGCAGCCGTTCCGCGATCTCCGTTTCCTTGGATCGGTCTTCTTCCTGCTTCGCCGAAGTTGGGCTCCTCTCGTGGTTGCGTGGGCCAAGCCATTCGGGCCCAATAGCTTAGTTGACAAATATTGGGTCCAACAGACTGGACTGTCCTCAAGAACCGAAATGGCAGTGTTGTGTGAGAAAGAAACGGTTACGCTATGATCAACAACCCGATATAGCATTTTGCTTTTGGATACGTAGAAGTTTAAGAAGCTGTAAACTGATCCTTGTTTCGTGTCAGGCAAATATTTTATAACACGTCCTAATGAAATGAATTCTTGAATAACAGTTCCATGTATGTGAAGATTAACATAAGACAAAAGAAAAATATGTAAGACGACCATGTTTAAAATAAAATAAGTGGGAACATAATTTTAATTCACGAACCTACTCGTCGATGAGGAGCATTTCCAGACCAATAAGTGTTTTTTTACTGGATTTCGAGCCTCCCAGAAATGTATCAGACAGTAGCGAAACTGGGTTTCGTGGGGACCTGGTGAGATATCTTTGAAGAACATAACTTCGTGATCATTGCCGGAGGAGACATGATCACGGAGGAGACAGGGGACTTGCCGTTTGGTTTCATCGCCATGACTTGAGTTTAATTAGAACTGGTTCTAGAGTTTTTGTTTTGTAGGAAGCAAAGAAAAAAGTATATAAAGAAGGAGAAAAAGAGAGAGATGAAACGAACTTATTAAGAGAATAATGATTGACGAGAGTAAAGAAGAGAATTGATTGATTATAAGTGGATCGATTAGAAATGAGTTTGTATGATATTCGATCGGAGAAGACGAAGTGGTGGAGGTTCGTTACTACAATTGACGCATCCTTCGTAGGTTTGGGTTTCTGAATAAGCCCATACGTTGAAGTCCACGCGGAGAATGAAATTGATAGTCTTGGGCTTAAGCTAAATAACTAAACCCACATGGTTAATTTTATCTGACATGTCAAACAACTTGTTCCTGATTGGTCTGAATTTTTAATCCTACGTGGCATGCTTCTCCTTTTGAGAATTAAACCTTTTTAATAGTGTAAGATATTATAGTTTATGATATAATTTTTTTGTCATTCTGTTATGATATAAATTTATTTGTGTAAATCATAATAATTAAAATATAATATATATGTTTTAGTATTCAGTTAAATTTGACAAATAAACCAAAAAATTTAATACATATTGTTGCTATTTGAACTAAACTTTATTCTTAAAAAAGACAAGATGAGCAAGCCGAAAGAAAATGCAGCAACCACTTGAAAATAGTTGCCTAAATAGTTTTTCCCTTATCAACGGAACCTTCGCAAATATATATATATCTTTTTTTCTTAATTTTTTTAAAGAAATGTTTCAATATAATTCCCTCGTGCCCGACTCTTGATTGCAGAAGATAACAGCTTAAGTGGGAAAAAATGTATCATAGAGATCACAGAGTGTATTCAATTTTCACTCTGGTTGGCACAACAACGTACGGGGGTTAGTATATAGTAGATCCAGATTGCTTCTACCGTTCTATGTATCCCACATTGCAACAACCCAGTGATAGATCAAATGTTCATCCGAACGGTTAAAAAGTACACATTTAATGGATCAAACAAAACTGTGTAGACTGTATGATTTGTATCATTGTGCTCCCAAAAAGATTTCGGTTCTTCTTGCAATTCTCGGAAATCAAAAAGAGAGATCAAAGAGACAAAACATACAGTGTCGTAATAAACACTAGAATGGTGGCGGTATGTTTGAGATGAATTACATCCCTCGGATAAGGTCCGACGATTAAATAAAAATCGGCTCAATTGAATAAAATCGGCTAGGGTTAACGCTGACTTGGAGACATTAAAAAAGGTAAGAAGACCTGGTATATAAAGAGAAGGCTGAAGATCGAAGAAGTTATTCACAAACACTGTCTTTTCGGCACAAGATTATGGTTTCCTCTCCTTACCTTATTCTTGCTAAAACACCAACTTTTCATTAGATCTTCGTTAATACTGTTTGTCATCGTCTCTTTGATTATTAATAAGCATCTTTCAAATAACCTACCATCGAATTCATGTACACATCCAACACATACTGAATTCAAGGTTGAATGGGTTCGCCAAGGTTGGTGATTAAATAAGTTACGACAGTCGAAATATATAAATATATTTGTAAAATTAGTTATTATTCTTGTGAAAAATAAGTTCTCATTAATGTATAGAAAATGTAGCAACAATATTTATTTATATTTAATCTCAAAGTACAAGTTCTCTTCCATTTGTCGGTTTTAGTAATTTATCTAATAATTTATTCCCAATTTTTTTTCTTTTAGAATCATTTGGAGATGATACACTTGTTATCAAAGCATGATTTTACGAACTTATGATTAAAAGATGAAATTTAAATATAAAGTTATTTTATTTTCCTATAGAAAGTAGAATGTCAGTTTAATAAGTTTTTGATCTATACTATTATTTGCGAAGTGATTTTTCGCATTCGAGCTCTCACGTTAAAAGTTAGATAGTTAATATCGTTTATAAGCTTAATGAATAATAAATATTTAAATTTTTATTAGATACCCTCAATAAATTATATATATAATTTATTATATAATTAAGAACGACTTTTATATTAATAATATCTGATTTTTAAAATAATTCTTTTTTTTGTCATCAAAATAAAATAATTCTTATATATTGTATTGTTATCTTGAAATAATATTTTTCATATTATAAAATTTAAAAATTAATATTCAAAAAATTATAAGTAAAATATAAAACAATTTATAATTAAATATTAATTAAGAAAAAAAATTGTATAAATATATTTTCTAAAATATTTTTAATATGTGATGGTTTTAAAAGTTTTAACACAATAAAAACATATATATTTAAAGTTAATTTTTTCATATATAAATAATTTGATGTTTTCTTTAAGCTTAATAACTTATCGTGATGATTTTTAATTAATAAAAATAAATTAATAAATATTCTTATTAAAAAGGTTATGCCCGCATGTGCGAGCAAAACACCAGTGATAAAGTATACCTAAATGTAAGTTTAAGTATTTAATTAATCATGTTTGGTTACAAATGGACGTCTGCGAGGTGTTTCTCTAGAGCAAACACATGCTGTTCCCCGTGGTCGAGGTGTTCTAGCTATACCCGAAACTCTTGCCTATGTTCCTAATGGTCCTCAGTTTCCACCACCTGCACCAAATGTTGTTCTTATGAAGGATATGCGACATAGTTTTCAAACTATGGGTCAAATGTTTCCTTAAAAGGCCGCCTTCCAACTAACTTTGTTGCAGCAGCTACTTCAGTCAGCTAATCCACAGATGGCCCGGCAGGTAAATCCTTATACAGACTATTGGGTATTACAAAATAGGTTCAAAAGAAAGTGTGTTTGCATAATTTCGAAGATTCTTTTGACCCTATGGACGCATAAATATGGCTTGACCTGGTTAAAGAGCCTAAGAATATTTGGTAAACCCGAGGCTTTTAAGTTTCAAATGGTTACTCAACAACTTTCATGAGATGCTTAACACTGGTGGGGAAGCATTATGACTTCCGTCCTAATGTAGAGTTGAGCTGTGATGATTTTAGTGGGGAATTTATGGATTTATACTTTTCAGAGTCTGTTAGATCAAGTATGAGGATGATGTATGAAGAGCTTAATTAAGCCTAATGAAAGACCGTGAGAAAATACCAAGCTGAGTTTGATCGCCTATCTCATTATGGCGCTCATATTACATATCCCATATGACAAGTTCAAGAGCATGACGATTTCACTAGTAAAAAACTGTGATATAGCCACATTAAATATTCGTGTCTACGTATTATTTCATGTCTATACTGTTGTGACGGACCGGATATTCTATTAAAGCCAGACCGGATGTCCGTGCTGGAGGCTAGACGCTCAACTAGAGCTAGGCGTCCGTCACCAGATGTCCACCTCCTCGCTTAGTATGATATTGGACCATGGAACCAATCTGTTGTGACGGACCAGATGTTCTCCTGGACCAGATTTTCTACTAGAGGCAGATCGGATGTCTGTGCTGGAGGTCAGACGCTCAACTAGAACCAGACGTCCGTCACCAGAAGTCCAATCTCTCCTTTAGTATGATATTGTCCGCTTTTGTCCGCTTTGAATCTAAGCCCTTACGGATTTGTTGTTGGGTCGTTACTCCCAAAAAGTCTCATAATAAGTGAGATTGGACCAGATATATATATACAGACTTTAATTTTATCTAATATCCGATGTGGGACTTGGATTACCTTTTTATTTATTCTGACATATACGTTGTCCAAGCAACGAAAATCCACGTAAAAAAACCATATATATATGATCGCAACTAATATTAACCGTGACTAATCGTGGATCAAATAGTCACGTTTTTACATTGTTTGTTTTCGGGCTATGTTTAAGTCACGTTTATATGCAAATATTACATGACTATTTATTAAAATAAATTATTTTGAATGTTCTAAATTAATAAATTTACAAAACAATACAAATATATTTTGGGTATATGTGTGTTATATATACACACTAGAGTCGGTTCGCGCTACGCGCGGGATGTCATATATTTGTGCTATGAACATTTGTATTTTATTTTGCAGAATTTGTGGTTTTATATATACGGTTGTTTATCGCTTGACCAAAAAAATACAGTTGTTTATGCATATGATATTAGTGTTTTGTTACTTAGTATTAATATGATGTCTTATAATATGATCCAGAGCTACGTGTGCCATGTAATTTTTTACTGCTTAAGATATCAACTAGAGAGTGACCCGCCCGGGTATATTATTGATGCCCAAATATATTGATGCAGTTATGGTGGTTATTAGGTTAACTGATGCGGTGGTTATTGTATAAAGTTTGTATTTTTCTTATATACAGTTATCATATCAAAAGGTAGGTATCAAGGAAAATATTTGTTGGACTAAACTAATATCAATAGGTCACACTTGTGTTTTAACAGAATAGATTACTGTCTTTGTTCATATGATTAGCTAATTGGTTTTTTTAATTTATTCGGTATTATTTGGAACAATTTTGCTAGAAGTCAATAAATAACTGGTGTTTCACTACAAGAAAACATAATCTTAACGAGGGCGGTTTTTCTCGTGAGTTCGTCGTAAAAGAGGCTTTACGACGAATTAGCGAGGAACCACGTTTGCTCGTTACTCATCCGTCGTAACACATATTTCCTCGCTAATTCGTCGTAACTTAGCGAGGAATATATTTCGTCGTAAAGACGAAGTAGATCATTTTGTCGTAAAGACCACGTCAATATTTCACGTGAGGAGGTCGCTATATTTCCTCGTAAATACCTCGAAACGAGTTCCTCGTAAACTACACGTAAATACATTGAAAATGTTTCCTCGCAAAATACACGTAACGACCACGAAAGGATTTCCTCGTAAAATACTCGTTTATCTTTCCTCGTTATTTCCTCGTAAATGTTTTCTCGTAAAATACTCGTTTATTATTTCTCGTCATTTCCTCGTAAGGTTTCCACGTAAATAGGTCGTACATTAGCTACGAATTTACTTCGTTTTTATTATTTTACAGAATTTAAAAATATAATTAAAAAATAATTAAAATTATTTAATTTATTAATAAAATTAAAATTTAAAATAAAAATAAATCAATGTGAAAATATTTTATATATAAATAAGTTTTGAATTTATAATACAACAACCGAAAAAAAAAACTAAGGGTCGTTCATCGCCTGGTAGAATTCATGACTCCTCCTCGTAACATCCGCCTCGTTATGTACGTCGGATGATTCGCCTCGAATGGAATGTTGTTGTCGCATGTTCCTCAACATGGACTCCCATTCCGGATTTGTGGCCGCTATAACGTCCAAGAAGCCCTCGACTCCACCCATACGAGATTTTGTCGCGGCCAACTCGTTACGCAGCTCAGTGACTTCATCATCCCGTCGCTGACCATAAGACGATGTCGCTCTCGGAACATCGTTGACGGAACCAATCCCCAACATCCGTCCCTTTTTTTTAGGGACAACCTTAAAAACAAAAAATAAATATTGTTAGTAAAAAATTTAAAGTTATATTAAATGAATAATAAAAAATTAAATTTTTTGAAAATTTACCTCCTCGTAAATCTTATCCACTTCAAGTGTGGATAAGGTGACGGGTAATCCGTCGGTAGACTGCTGGATCAGCTGAGTCTGACTGTCTTCAACCCGAGCAACCACGTCGTTGTAGATTTGCTCGGACTTGCCATCTACAAATACGCCCGCCTTGTTCTTGTGGGTCTTCTCGTAAAGTTCCATAAGAGACGGGAGATGTCCCGTCTCTTTGTCCTAAAAAACATTTAAGAAAGTTAGAATAAAATATATATATTAAAAAATTTATTTAATAAAATATTTAATTACCATTTCCAAACGGACACCGGCGTGGGGTTTTTGGCCCGTAGTGTGAAGCACCAGCCCGTTTCCGTGCTCATCGACCGTGTTACGGGAGTTAGAGCAAGACTGGGCGATTCTAATGGAATCAGGAAGACGCCAATAACGGATGAGGCCATCCCACACATCCGTGGTGAGCTCAGCGGGTTTGCCACGCTCATACCCCTTCATGATCCAGTCACCCTTCCAGTTGGAGACCGTGTCCAACAAGCGAACTTTCGCCATCGCGTTAAACTTCTTCCTCACCCTCTCAGTGATCCCCAAGGCCCAATTATATTTTTGCTGTTGGAAAAAATAAATTAACAATTAGTTTTTTAGAAAGTATATATATAAATCATGAAAAAATTAAAGTATATATAATTAATTAATAGAAACTTACAGTGTAAATTTTGAACCACGTCTTTCTGACGTAGTGAGGCGTCTTACTCCAGTTTGGATGTGCCATGGAGAAGTAACCTTTGATCGTGTCGGTTACGTCCGATGCAAGACAGTTGTCAACCCCCCACCTGGAAAATACAAATTCAAAATATAAATTATTTTTTAATGTTATAAAAAAATTTTAAACGAATTAAAAAAAAAATTAATGCAACATACCACAAAGTTCCGTCCGGTCGGTCGGGGTCGATGACTGGTAAACCTTCTCTGTCTGGCAGACGGAGAATGTCCTCTACAGTGTACTGCGAGTAAGGAGCACTCAGAGGCACCATCAAATCGGGATGAATATCGGCGGCCATCGGAGGTGCCATCGGAGGAGGCACAGGAGGGGGCATCGTCGGATGAGCCATCGGGGAAGGCACATGAGGAGCCGATGGTGCACTAGAAGAAGTAGACCCAGAGACTCTCTGAGTGTACTGAGTCTCGGGGACAATCTCCTGATCCGAAGAACCGGGAGCTGAAGAAGAGGCCGGGTCTAAACGACTACCCAGCTCACCGAAGATCTCTCTGTAATGGGCAGTAAGTCTTCCTTTTCGAACCTGGGAAAAAAATTAAATTTTTAAAATTAACATCAACAATATATTTCCCAACATTATCCACCTAATCAACACTAAATAACATAAAATCCGCAAACCTATCTAAATTCCCTATACTAACCACCTAATCTATCCTAAACTAACCAAATTAGAGAGGAATTAGAGAGGCTTACCATTGCTACGAAATGGAGAGGAAGTAGAGAGGAAGTAGAGAGGAAAGAAAGAGTGAGCGCTCGGGGGTATATATAAGATTACATATCGTCGCAAATTCCTCGTAAGTTTACGACGAAATAGCGAGCAGTTACAAAGGCCCGTGTTTTTTTGTACGAGGAAATTGCGAGGAATCACAAAGGCCCGTGTTTTTATATACAAGGTATTAACGACGATTTTGCTTACGTGGAATTAACGAGCCTTGCTTTCCTATAAATATACCCACAACTCTCATTCTCAAACCACACACAAACTCCCAAATCACACCCTATCTGAAATCACATTCCTCAGCAAAATCCTATTCAAATTATAAATATTTGAAAAAAATAGGAAAAGGATAAGATATTAGAATTCATGTGGGCGAGACTTACGTATTATAATTGCTGGAAGTCTTGCCACATGTTAATATGATATTTTTATCTTTTTCCTTTTTTTCTAGTTTTTACACTACGAGGTATTTACGCCGATTTCTGCTTACGTGGTGTTTACGATGATTTCTGCTAACGTGGAATTAACGAGTGTTATGTTTAAATCCTTTTACATGGTGTTTACGATGATTCTTTTTACGTGGTGTTTACGATGATTTCTGCTTACGTGGAATTAACGAGTGTTATGTTTAAATCCCTAAAATCCAAAACTCCAAACCCGAAACCCGAGTGTTACGTGGTGTTCGCTTACGTGGAATTAACGAGTGTTACGTGGTGTTCGCTTACATGGAGTTAACGAGTCCCACGTTCTTTATTTTTATATTTCGTCGTTATTTCCTCGTTGACCTACGAGTCCTTTACGACGATTTTTAGTTACGTGGAATTAACGAGTGTTATGTTTAAATCCCTAGAATCCGAAACCCCAAACCCCATATTCCTTATTTTCTACTTCATATATTCCAAACCCCATCTTTATTTCCATTCCAAACCACAATTCCCACATTTGCTTATTCATAAAACAAACTCCCACATTATTACCTTATTCATAAAACAAACTCCACATTACCTTATTCATAAAACAAACTCCCACATCTTATTCATAAAACAAATACATCAATCGGATACATCGACATTCTCGTCATCACTAGAAACATCATCATTTTCTTTAAACTCGTCTTCAACAGCTTCGTCTGTGGCATCATCGGTAAGATCTTCGTACTCGTGATTATGCGGATCAATGAGAAGGATGTCATCAATTTCTTGTTCAGGTTCCTCGACTTCATTTATTTGTTCTTCTTGCAATAATGGTTCTTCTCCACTGATGATTCGTCCTCGGGTGTAACTTTGATCACTGCTAACCAATTTATACCTGAATCTCTCATCCGAGGGTATGGAAGGAAGCTAACTTGGTCTGCTTGTGAAGCTAAGATGAAAGGCTCGAATTTGTTGTACCTTCGTCCACCGTTGACATCAACTACACCGAATTTGTTAGACCGAACACCTCTATTGACGACGGGGTCGAACCATTCACATTTGAAGAGGACGCATTTCAGCTTCAGTATCCCTGGAAATTCGACTTCAATAATCTCCGTCAAGATCCCGTAGATATCTGTTTCCCCTTTCACACATATTCCATAGTTACTGGTCGCCCGCTGTCTACCATACTCATATGTATGAAAAGTATAGCCTCGTGTGAAATACATCTGTGATGTGGTGACCTTTACAAGTGGAGATTGAATTACTTCGTGTAACCACTTAGGATAATCTGCATCGTCGTCGTCATAATCAAACTTCAAAAAATAAAGAGAATGTTAATGAAATACAGATCATGTATGAAAAAAGAGTTTAAGTTAATACCTGATTCCGCAACCACTTAATGAAGTGTTGATCTTTCCTTTTGTCTACGTCACTTGTGGATATACCAGGAAATGTTTCTTCGACTTGAGAAACAAATATGCTGTAAAATCACATTTTATAGGAATGAATCTCTCACAATTATATAATTAATTATACTTATATGTGTTTCGAAGTGTCAATATATGTTACCTTTCAAAATAATGCATCAATGGATCCTCGCAATTGAGTTGAATATAGGTGTGTGAACTATGAGCGTCTTGTTCACTCGACCACCAAACCTCTTTAGACTTCCCACCGAGTCGCCCAATCTGGCTAAAGATGTCTGGAACACCAGCAACTGCATATGTTGGCGCAACACCACCATCATCATATCTTCTTGGAGCTCTTCTCCGGGTACGTACTTTTGACGCAAAGTAGTACGATGTGAAGTGAGAAACTTCTTTCGTCAAACTTCCAGCAATTATAGAACCTTCAACTTTGGCGAGGTTCTTTGCTTTTCCCTTCAAATATTTCATGGCTCGCTCATACTGATACATCCATCTGTAATGTACAGGTCCACGAAGCAATGCCTCATATGGGAGGTGGAGTGCTAGATGCTCCATGACGTCAAAAACTCCGGGAGGAAATATCTTCTCCAAGTTGCACAATAAGATGGAAATGTTCTCCTGAAGCTGTTCCACAACTTCTTCTTTAAGAGTGTGTGTGCTCAGATCCCTGAAAAATGCTCCAATGCCTTTTATATCCAAAAAAAATTAAACACATTGTTAGTCATATATTATTTTCCAAATTAGACCGTTATAAAATTATTGTGATATAATACACTACGTACCTGCAAGTGCTTCATGTACGTTTGTTGGAAGTAGCTCCGCAAATGCAAAGGGCAGTAGTCATTGCATAAAGACATGACAATCATGACTCTTCATCCCGGAGAACTTTTGACCATTTTGAACACATCTAGAGAGATTCGAAACATATCCATCAGGGAACTTCACTTCTGATGCCACCCAGTTGAACAACACCGACTTTTTTTCTGAAGATAATCTGAATATCGGAACGGGAACTTGTCCATTGCTTTTAATATGTAACTCGCTTCTTGAGCAAATATCCGGCAAGTCCAACCTTAATTTTATGTTGTCTTTTGTCTTCCCTGGGACATTCAATATTGTTTTCATGATGTTCTCAAAGAAATTCTTCTCTATATGCATCACATCGAGGTTGTGGCGCAGAAGAAGATCCTTCCAAAATGGCAACTCCCAAAATATACTCTTCTTGTACCAGTTGTGATGAACACCGTAAGAATCAGGCATATTACGAGGGACATGCCAATTACCACCCCAACGAACTGTTTCGTTAGCTCCGTAGTAGTCGATTTGCGCTTCAATTTGTTCTCCAGTTAGATATGGAGGAGGAGTGCCTCTGACAACCTTTTTGTGCCTAAACAAATTCTTGTTTCTTCGGTAAGGATGGCCAATGGGAAGAAATCGACGGTGACAATCAAACCAACTTGTCTTCCTACCATTCTTCAGTTGAAACGCATCTGTCGTTCCATTACAATATGGACAGGCTAATCTCCCATGTGTAGTCCATCCAGACAACATCCCATAGGCAGGAAAATCACTTATGGTCCACAAAAGCATCGCTCGCATCGTAAAATTCGCCTTCGTTGAACAGTCATACATCCTCACCCCTGTTGACCACAAACCCTTCAACTCTTTTATTAGTGGTTGTAGGAAAACGTCCAGGACCTTTTTGGATGGTTCGGACCAGGTATTAATATGGTCAAGAATAGCAACTCCCGTTGCATGCACATCTCCGGTGGCAGGTTGTATGGTGTAAGAAAGACTGGCCACAATGAATATTGTCTCCCTGACATTCCGAACGGACTAAATCCATATGTGCATAGTCCAAGATCCACATTCTGGCTATTGCTAGCGAAATCCGGATGTACTTTGTTGAAATGTTTCCAGGCTCTTGCATCTGATGGATGAGTCATCTCACCATCCGTCTGAGTATGCTCGGCATGCCATCTCATCTTTCCAGTAGTCTGCTCTGATTGATACAATCTTTTCAATCTGTCTGTAATTGGTAGGTACCACATCCTTTGGTACAGTACCCTATTACGTCCCCGTCCTTGCGGCTTGAATCGTGGCTTCTTGCAGAATCGACATTCTTCTAGCTTCTCATCATCTCCCCAATAGATCATGCAGTTGTCGATGCAAACATCTATCATCTCCGAAGGCAAGCCAAGACTATAAACCAGTTTCTGAATCTCATAATAAGAATCAGCAGACACATTGTCTTCCGGCAAATACTCTTTAAACAAGTCTGCCCATTCGTTCATGCAACTTTCAGGTAGATTGTGATCAGTTTTAATATTCATCATTCTAACAGCCAACGACAATTTAGAGAGACCTTCTCTACAACCACTGTAAAGTGGTTGATTCGCCGCGTTTAACATTTCGTAAAACTTTTTTTCATCTACATTAGGTTCTTCATCTTCATCATGAGCTACGAATGCATCAGCTACCATATCATGAACCCTATCATAATCTACCATCTCCTCCTGATGGTAACTATGTTCATTATGCAAATGATGATCAACCGGTTCTTTTTCCTGAAAATTGCTATTACTACTACTAGCTTCGTTCTGATCATAATTAAAACCTTCTCCATGTTGAAACCAAATATAGTAATTTGGCGTGAAACCTCTATTTATTAAATGCTTCCAAACATTTTCACTGTTTGCCAGTTTCTAATTGTTGCATTTCCGACAAGGACAGAACATCTTACCACTTTCTTGGGCGAGCGGTGTTGAATCTGCTTGATGCATAAATGTCTCTAGCCCCGCAAGGTATTCTTTCGTCACTCTCCCGTTAGCATCTCTATGCATATACATCCACTTCCGCAACTCGTAAATAGTCCCGGAGCTAGCCATTTTTTTTCTTTCACGTTTTTTGTTGTTGGTGTGTTTAAAATGATGTTCAAACATCCATATTTATAGGAAATTTCGAATCTGGTAGTTGTAATTTTCCTATGAATTTACGACGAAAATTAATTAGGTGGAAAAAAAACGTGTAACACCTACAAAGTTGGTGGATTCAAAATTGCCTCGCTAAATACACGTAAATTATTTTCTCGTAAATTGGTGTGGCCCTGGATAGGTTGTAACTCCCTGGATCTCTTGTAGGCGGGTAACTGCTTTGATAATCCTTGCAAACAGAGAATCAAAGACTCGATCTGTATCAAGGCGTGTGGATTGATGTGGGACACAAGAGAGATGGCTCTTCTCCTGATACTCCAAGGCTTCTGGTCTGGATATGACACACCAAATCAGAGAACCCAAGCTGGATATTACACACCAGCAGAATTGAGAGAAAACTCAAAACAAAGAAGATGATAAAAAAATGTCGATTGAAAGTTACATGAACGTGGTGCTGCTGTTTAAAAGCATAAAACATAAAACCCTAAGCCTAAACCAATGTGGTTTAGGAAAACCAAAACTAAATCCTATTGCTAATTGATTTAAAGCACCAAACCGACTCCTAATGGGTTTATAACGCCCAAAACCTCTTCCTAATGAGTTTACATAAATAATAAAACCAAATACACTTAAAATAGACCATAATGGTCGTGCATAATCATATTGGGCCAATCATAAACCAAGCTGGCTTGTCCTTCCAATTTTTGGGCCGATAAAGGCCTTTTTCGAACAACTCTTTCTTGGGCTCGATCCATCTTGTTCCAAGTACGACCAAGCAGCTCCTTATGCTCATTTGGATGATAAAAGTCCTCATCATGTTCTATTTCCTGCTCTGGTTCTCAATCTTCCATTTCCAACTCAATTCTCGCATATGTCGGTTTGACCAGTCCATTTCTCGATCAGACTGAATCTCCCATTCCATTTCCTGTCTAACCAGCTTCATCCTATCCATTTCCTTGTCAATCAGGGTTGTCACAGGTCGTCCATGATTGTTTAAAGTCAGTCCATGCTTTATAAAGGCCACATCAAGGCACATAGCCTTTTCTCGATCCAGTACCTCATGGATCAAGCCTTTTAGCTTTCCATAAAGCTCATCAGGTCGTGTCAAGATCCATTTCCTGGCTCCTTCTCTCCTTGACTTCATGTTCTTTAGTATGGAGATGATCAGGGTCACACCATCCTCTCTCCCTTCAAAAGGATTTGTCCTCAAATCCGAGACTTGTAAGATGATAGAAACATGATCATCTCCTGGATCAAATACCCATGACTGCAATCCTTTTCCATGCTTCAGAGAGCTCTTGGAACCTTGCTCAATCATCTCTAAGCCCCTCACGTGCCTTAGTATGTAGCAAACAAAACTTTCCTTTCCATTTAACTCATAACCAGCTGCTGCTGCAAAAGATTTTCTCCATTTACTCCATAAGCACGCCTCAACCATGGCTGTCTCAGCATGTGTTCTATGGTCTCCCGGATAGAATGAGAGCATTAGATCTCTAAAAACAAGCAGAAACCTTGCTGATTGATCTGGTGGCCGAACTAGCTCCTTGTGGCTGCCTAGGAGAATATCTATGATTTCTCTCAATACACCTTGCCCAATGCTCATTATAACTTGGTTCTCATGCTGCATAGGGTCTGGTGGTCGTGTGTAATGATCCCCATATTCATTCTCAAGCTTTGGCATCTTTTTAACCACAACAAGTTTCTGTTTTGTTGATCTCAGCTGGTTCTGATCAGTTATGGGACTGATCAAGGGCGTGTTACCTCATATTTCTCCTCTATTTTTACTGCAGATACTCAAGATCACATCATCCTCTCTCCCTTCAAAAAGATTTGACCTCAAATCTTGTTTTTCAGGAGTGAAGAAACCTTGCAGATCAAACTTGTATGTAAGTGTTTTCTGCACCAGATTGTTGTTACTTCTTAAACTAACACTGAAGCTTCCTCCTGATTCAAAAACAACTTGCTGCAGGCCCTTAACAACTCTCAGATGTTCCACTAAGCTGAGCTGAAGACATACCAAAGGTCTGATTAGTAACTCACAAGCTAAAGACTTAAAGTTATCACCTTGCTCAACAGTAGGAAGCACCAATTCAAGAGCTTTAGATGACCCTCCAGGAACTTTTTCTTCTTGTTTTATTTGATCAGGCACGTGGCCACACTCAGCTTCTGCAACTTCTGCCTCCTCCTGGAGTTTTAAACCAAGAGTTGTTGGTTCTAGTTCAGTTTTATAACTCTCTTCAATCTGTTTTATTGGAGAAGCTAATATAGAAGCTTGCAGCTTTTCCTCCTCTTGTTTCAATGATAGAACAGGAACTACAAATCTTCTCTCAGCCGATTTTAATGTTAATTCAGACCAATAGGCAGGCTGATCTAAAGTAGTAAGCTTCGTTGCTGCTTCTGGTTTTAGTTTTGGAAGTTTCCACTGCGAGACAAACCTCTTCTTCATCAAGGTCTTCATCTCCACCCATGAAATAATTTGTGGTTTTTTTTCAAATCTCCTAGTCTGAGAAACTCTCTGCCACCATGAGAATGCACTTCCACAGAGTCCATTGACTGCTAGACATACCTTTTTCTTTTCAGTGTAGTATTGGAGTCCAAAGAGAAACTCCATCTTCTTTTCCCAATCAAGGTATGCCTCTGTATCAATCTTTCCATAGAAGAATGGAATTGTAAGCTCTTGTTCATATCCAGACATAGAATACAGCTTGTTAACTGATAGATTTTGTGCTCCCTTATTAAAACTTCAAACCCTAACCCTCAAGAGGCTCTGATACCACTTGGTGTGGCCCTGGATAGGCTGTAACTCCCTGGATCTCTTGTAGGCGGGTAACTGCTTTGATAATCCTTGCAAACCGAGAATCAACGACTCGATCTGTATCAAGGCGTGTGGATTGATGTGGGACACAAGAGAGATGGCTCGTCTCCTGATACTCCAAGGCTTCTGGTCTGGATATGACACACCAAATCAGAGAACCCAAGCTGGATATTACACACCAGCAGAATTGAGAGAAAACTCAAAACAAAGAAGATGATAAAAAAATGTCGATTGAAAGTTACATGAACGTGGTGCTGCTGTTTAAAAGCATAAAACATAAAACCCTAAGCCTAAACCAATGTGGTTTAGGAAAACCAAAACCAAATCCTATGGCTAATTGATTTAAAGCACCAAACCGACTCCTAATGGGTTTATAAAGCCCAAAACCTCTTCCTAATGAGTTTACATAAATAATAAAACCAAATACACTTAAAATAGACCATAATGGTCGTGCATAATCATATTGGGCCAATCATAAACCAAGCTGGCTTGTCCTTCCACTTTTTGGGCTGATAAAAGCCTTTTTCGAACAACTCTTTCTTGGGCTCGATCCATCTTGTTCCAAGTCCGACCAAGCTGCTCCTTATGCTCATTTGGATGATAAAAGTCCTCATCATGTTCCATTTCCTGCTCTGGTTCTCAATCTTCCATTTCCAACTCAATTCTCGCATATGTCGGTTTGACCAGTCCATTTCTCGATCAGACTGAATCTCCCATTCCATTTCCTGTCTAAACAGCTTCATCCTATCCATTTCCTTGTCAATCAGGGTTGTCACAGGTCATCCATGATTGTTTAAAGTCAGTCCATGCTTTATAAAGGCCACATCAAGGAACATAGCCTTTTCTCGATCCAGTACCTCATGGATCAAGCCTTTTAGCTTTCCATAAAGCTCATCAGGTCGTGTCAAGATCCATTTCCTAGCTCCTTCTCTCCTTGACTTCATGTTCTTTAGTATGGAGATGATCAGGATCACACCATAAATAACACGCGAAGTTTACGTCGTATTTACGAGGAAATAGTATTTCCTCGTAAAAGACACGTCAATTTACATCGATTTTACGACGAAATGCTTTTGTCATTACTTTACGAGGAAATAACGATGACACTATTTTCCACGTAAGTTTCTCGTAAAATCGACGTAAATTTACGAGGATTGTTTTTCCTCGTTAAATTTCCTCGTTAGTCTTCTGTTTTCTTGTAGTGTTTTGTTGTTTTCTTAAAAATGTATTGTATTCGTTAAGAAGCTGTTGGTACCTGACATGTTGTCATCATCCATGTCGAGATCATAGTCTGAGTCAGCATTTATGGTACGACTACTGTGGTTTCTATTGCTCGGCTCGCCCCTTACCAGATTTAGCTCTGCTTTTGGTTGTTTTCTTAACCATAGCTTAGAGTATATTCGCTCTTTCTTTTTCATCAAACAACTATGTATTACTCGAACTTGAGTTTGTCTGGAGAACCAGACCGGAAACATAACAACCAGTATAGTACATGTCCCTATGAAAGGATCTTACTATCTTAGCTAATGAATCAGCCGATACATTTTCAAACCGAGGAATAAAAACAATCGAGAGCTCCGTGAATCCACTCTTCTATGTTATTGTTTCTATGTTACAATGTCCTATGAGTTTTATAGATGTTGCTTAAAAACATAGGGAAGCAATAGGGTAAATGAAAAACATGGACTGCTATGTCTGTAATGGATTGGTTTTAATGAGGTAGTTAATCGTGTTAGTTAGGTCTGGACAAAAAAAAACTGGAACCGAAATATATGAAACCAGAACCGTGCCGAAACTCTAAAAATACCCGAATGGTTCCTATATTTCTATATCTGAAATAACCGAACCGAACCGAGAACCGAATAGGTATCCGAATATATAAAAAATATTAATTATTATATACATATAACATAACTAAATATATATTTTTAATTTAAAAATCTATTAAAGGAATCTGAAAATATCCGAAGATAAGTAAATTATTATAAAGCATCTGAACTACCTGAAAGTATCCAAAAGTATACTAATAGTATTTCTCGAAATTCCTAAAGTAATCTTAAATATCTAAATTTTTTATCTAGATCATTCTAATTATATGATATTTTACCTTAAATAACTGATATTTCACCCGAATTACATGAACTACCGAAACTACCTAAACCCGAACCCAAACCAAATGATAACCAATTTTTTTTCTGGGTATTTCTGGTTTCTAATTTTAATATTCAAACCGAACCGAACCCGAAAAAATCCGAACCGAACCAAAAATAGGTCAAATAGTAAATGGATCCTTTAGGCTCTTACCCGAACTATCCGAAACTCGAAATATCCGAACTGAACCGAACCGAACTGAACTGAACCGATATCCGAAATGCTCATGACTAATTTTAGTCTATATTAAAGCGTATTATATACATACTGCTTCATTGAAACCGCAAGAAGTAGGTAAGTGTCACAAACTTGAGAGCTACGCAAGGGAAGTCATGTGTGATCGACGTTGTGCTGAATCTTAGTGTGATTAGGTTATTATTATTTTGGATGTTGTTTGGGTGTTCATCTTAATTAACTATATATTGATGCGAATACGTAGTAATTGTTATGAAATAACTTATAATTTATAGTATCGTGAAATTTAAATAAGAGTAGAATTTAATACCCGTAGGAAGCAAATAACACTAGTATAAGGGAGAGAGTTTATTATAAGAAGGAAGAAGAAAATGTAATGATTCTTTGATGAATTACTCTTGTTCTTGTTTATGGTGTACAAAAGAGTGAGATGAGTGATGGTATTTATAGTGAACAACAATACATAAAATAACAAAGATAGTGCTTAATTTGGTAAATGAGTGGGTGATCATAGTGTTTGATGAGTAGATGATCATAGTGCTTGAGTTGGTAAAGGAGTGGATGATCATAGTGCTTGAGTTTGGTAAAGAAGTGGATGATCATTTCAATGCTTAATTTATAACACTCCCCCTTGATCATCCATCTTGTATTACGTGGTGCCTCGTTAAAAACCTAGTCATGGAAAACCCAATGGGAAAAACCGTAGTAAAAGTAAAAAGAGTACAACTACGTAAGCTCCCCCTCGAATGAGTAGTCATAGAACCTTTAGAACAATGATAGATTTTCATCTCTCAAATTGTAACATTCTCTTTGGTTGTCTATCTTTTGTATGTTCTTTGTTGCCTCGTTAAAACCTTGTCATGGAAAAACCCAATGGGATAAAAAAAAACCATGATAAGGAAAAAGAGTACAACCACACTTACTATCATATTTCTTTCCCTGGAAACAATATCTTCAGGATATGCATTCCAATCAACTCTCTTCAGAGAATTAAGCTTAAGAGAATAAACTCTATTCATTTCTATTATGATATCTAGGGCCTTTAGACTTCTTGTCCATAATTCTCTTTTGACTTAGACAATAGTTTATTGGTCTATTTGGATTTCAAACCAAATTTCTTACATATAATCGTATAGAAATTCGTCTCGTACATACGAATTATTCATTTGTAACTATAGAAGTTACTATTATGATTTTCTTTCTTTTCATATGAAATTACATCTTTCAGTAATGAAAAAGATTAATAATTTTCTTAAATAACACTCTTACGTATGGTATTTCAGGACCAAACATATACGAGCGTCTTAAATAAAATACTTTAAGGATCTTTATGATAACATCTCAGTTTTAGATCTCCAGTTTAGAATACATAAAAACAATATAGTATTGTCAAGAGTTTTCTTTCAAAATATAATTTTTCTATAACTCTTCAGGAGTTTTGATTATATTCAAATCATGATTCTATTGATTTATAATCTCTTGATAAATACAAATGGATACATTTGTTAACCTTATAATATTTCATATATCCCATAAAATAGTTTGTTTCAATTCGATCGAATATGCAGAGTTCCCGGGAACATGATTTTGATATCATCAATCCTTCATGGATTATACTTTCAGGGATTAACATTTTTCAAGTGGATTGTTTCATTCAAGTTCTTCCTTTATTACCAGACTATAAGGAACTTGAAACTAGTTGCATCTACCACATGAAATTATGTCTCTTCACAATTAATTTCATATTGATCCTTCTTTGTGTGCAACGGTTCATTTACATCTCACTTGTTTTACACCTTTTAGTGTATGGACTACTGGTCCAAATACTTCTCTATTTCACAAGAAGTTTATATCTTTGTCTATTGCATCTTTCTGATTTGGCCAATCATTTCTTTGTGTACACTTTTCAATAGACTTTCTTTCATGATCCTCTTTCTCATTTATTATATCAACTGCTACTTTGCATGTATAATATCATCGACGTCAATTTTCTTATCGGTTCCATTTTGTTTCATACATGACATAACTTATTGAGATCTCTTCATTTGTCTCAGGTACCTGAATTTTCGTCAGTCATGTTTAATTTCTCTTCTGGAGATCATACAAAACTATATTGCCTCGTTTTGACCATTATCAATATATGCTCCTTTTCATTTACGAGGATTTATCTTTGGAACCAATCTGTCTACCACGCTGCAGGCGTGACTAGCAGTTTGATATTGTTCTTGTAGAACATTTATTCTTATTGGAGCATTTACAGCTGGTATATGTGACTTGATCACTATATTTATATGGGTCGTGTCTGGCAACTGCTTTAGTAAGTTTTGAAATGAATTATCTTTTGGACTTCTATTTCACATTGTGTTTAGCCCGAGGATCAATGATAATTCATTTCAACTTATTTTCTTTTCCAGCTGTTTATTTTCTCCCCCTTATGTTGGAAGTACTAACTCACTTTTAGAATTCATGTATAGCCTTACTTATAGTTTTCGGGGATGGCTCTGGATTCTTAAGTGTCAATAGAGATTTATATCCAACATATATTTCCAACCTCATTTGAAAACACATCTTCATTTGAAGCTCTGTGGCGGAGCAACATCCAACATTCTTAGATGAAAATGATTGGTTTCTGATTCTATACCAATGATGGGGAGAACTAGTGAATATTTATTGGCTTGATGCAATCTAATGTTGCTCAAAATGTTTAGCACTTATCTCAGTGAATGTGCTATAGTCGTTAAAGACTTTAAGAAGTGAATTCACCAATATTATAAAAATGCATAGTGGGTGATCAGTCCACTAACATCTTCGTTATTTATGCCAATATCTTATTTTGGCTGGTGAAAACCATATTACCCTTTTATCTTATGGGTAAGCAACATATGTCAAATCATTCGGAAGAATCTTCTGGTTCTTATATGACTATGCATATGACCTTTAAGTATATATTCGCATTATTAATGAACCAAAATGGTCTAACTGATTCATGCCAAATGTAAACTTCTAGTTTACTATACATTTATCTTCATTATACTAATCTTTGTGTAGTACAATATATAAGAGGCTGTAGATATTTTCTCTAAAATACTTATACTGCTTTGAGAATTATTTCTGATTGAAATGTATATATCATTTCGTTTGCTTATTGTCTCAACATAAGTGTCTCAAAATCTTACGGATTTACTTTGAGAAAAATTCATTAATCTTAGTTTTAGTGTAAACATAATCTTCTGGATGTTTGACTTATCATAAAAAGTGAGATTCTTTAACTCTTCCCCTCGAGATGATAATACTACAGGTTTATCAATCTCGAATGTATCTCATTTTCTTAATCAACACTATATCCTACATGGGTTATGTATTTTTCGTAGATCCTTTTAACTTTTGATACTTATAAAAATACAATACCTTAAGAACTTTAAATTGCATTCTTAAAAACTTTAAATTGAATTTTTATGTGCAGTAATACTATGTACACTTCTGGAGCATCATATAGATCCTCTTTTTAAGCATTCTATAAGTTTTTACTACCTTGTATTGTACACACAATAAATTTTCTTTCATCTTCAGATGAATTCATAATTTCTTTTCTTTATTACCATGTTTATTTTCTCAACTTTAAGTGAGAGTATGAGTTCTATAAAGAAACTCTTTGGACCTTGACCTCATTTATGCTCACGTCTAAAACAACTATTTATGAGTTTTTTTTAAATATCTTATTCTCTCAGGAGAATGAATCATAATCAACTAGACGTGATTTATCAATAGATATTTTTCAATATATATGCATCATAAAAAAATTTCTTGAAGAAATTTTACTTTTAAACTTAACATCCAACATAGTTGGCTTTATTTACAGACTTCAGGTCTTGTAATCTTTAAATGCAAAATACAAAATGAGCTTTAGGTAATCACTTCAGGTGATAATACATTTTTATATATATTATCTTCCAAAACTTATGGATCTTTTAGAGTCAAGCTTTAAACTTAAAATCCACAATATAAATGGTAATAAAATCAAAATATTTCAAATATATATAAATATGTATTAACAAAGGTGTCTTATTATATCAGAAAATAAATAAAACTTTCATAGTAATTATTATATAGACTATATTATTACTCTCATGCTATTTAACAAAGTTTAACCTATCAATCAATTTAATGAACAAATTTATATCACTGCCAACTTCATGTAAATTGATTTATCTAATCAAGTTTGTTAAACTTGTATATAAAGCATAAAAATACTTATCTTATAAACAGAAGTATATCGGCGATGAAAGTTTCAGCTGTTCACGTTTCTGAATTGGCTGATAACTTGTACATATCTTTCCGAGAGAATACACAATCCTGAAAACTTTAAATTTTTCTCATATAAACATGGCCATTACATTAGTAAATATCAACATATAATCCAAATTATTTTATGATATTAGACCAAAGACTAATCGACTACAAAACTAACTGATTACAAATAATTTCTTTTATGATGTTAGACCATGAATCATAAAGTATGTTTCCTTAATACCATTAAACCATGAAGCATATTAAAGTATAATAAGCAAAATTTAATTCATCAAATAACTATTATTCTTACATATAGACAAGCGTTGATGATTATTAATGATATCAAGTTCTTTAGTGCTCAAAGATTTTAAAACCAAACAATCAAACCAATCAAAGATTATATTGCAAATATTAATTAATGATTCTCAATTATTTATAGCATGAACCATATAAACCAATGGTTATCCAAACCAATTCAAACATATTATTTTTTGAACAAACCAATTTAGTATTATAACTTTGACCAAACGTATTATTATCAAACAAGCATATTGGTGACACATGTGTGCATGTGCATGGTTCAATGAATAGACGAGGAAATCGGTAACGCAACTACACGTTACAAAGGTGTTTTCTGTTTGGAGTGTTAACCAAACCAAACCAATTAACAATAAGCGATACACATTACAGTGTGTAGAATTAAATTAAACAAAGTCGTTTTAGTAGATCCATCGATCGATGCGTTATAGCCCATAAACCCATCGATCGATGCGTTTTAGCATATGGACAACCATTAGTCATGGTTAATATATTATATGTCATATGACTATAGTATTATGCAATTTTAAAATGAACCATTTATATTAATCATGCAAGCAATTACAAGGAGAAGCGATGTAAAGAAAATTAAACCGATATTCATCTTAAATTCACTCGGAGTAAATTCTCCAACGAATAAACCATAAATAGAAACACAAATAAAAATGGCACATAAAAACAAAAGTGCACGAATCATCTTTCTTGAAATGAAAAATCGGAGGAGAGCGATTTGAAATTTTTGAGAGAAGATGAAATGTTTTGGATGATGAAATCGAGTGAAAATGAGTTGTATTTATAGATGAAAATTACTGTTCATGACCATTGGAGAAAGGGGAAATTTTTTGAAAATTTTTCTTTGTGACCGTTGGGGTTAAATCGAGTGCACCGAAAATCAGTCTGAAAATATCGTATTAAACGATCAATCAAATCTATAAAATTTCATAAAAGTGAAAAATTATGACAATGAAATATTTATGTTATATGACAACAAATCATGCGACGGCTCAGCCGATCAATGCAGAATAATAAATAAATTATACGGCGGCTCGGCCGACCAATTAATAATAAACAGAATATAAGGCGGCTCAGCCGACCAATAAATAATAAACAGGATATAAGGCGGCTTGGCCGACCAATAAATAATAAACAGGATATAAGGCGGCTCGGCCGACCAATAAATAATAAACAGAATATAAGGCGGCTCGGCCGACCATTAAATAAATTAAATTACTAGTAAATAATATAGGCGGTATTCCGGCCATTATAACATGATATAAATAATAGTAGAGGCGGTATACCGACCATTATAACAGGGTATAAATTATACAAATAAATTTTACCGAATCGCAGAGTGATCGTGCTGATAACGTGTTATGAAATAACTTATAATTTATAGTATCGTGAAATTTAAATAAGAGTAGAATTTAATACCCGTAGGAAGCAAATAACACTAGTATAAGGGAGAGAGTTTATTATAAGAAGGAAGAAGAAAATGTAATGATTCTTTGATGAATTACTCTTGTTCTTGTTTATGGTGTACAAAAGAAGAGTGAGATGAGTGATGGTATTTATAGTGAACAACAATACATAAAATAACAACGATAGTGCTTAATTTGGTAAATGAGTGGGTGATCATAGTGTTTGATGAGTAGATGATCATAGTGCTTGAGTTTGGTAAAGAAGTGGATGATCATTTCAATGCTTAATTTATAACAGTAATCAAATATTTTTTCCTCATACTATGACAATCATTATAATTAATAAACTATGCATGCATATTATTGTGTTGGAATATTTTAAAAGGAATAAATCTGTGGAGGCTATTGGATTATGTACTGGGACTATCCACTGTAACCGTTACTGGTTTCTATTGGATCCTTAATGCACGAAGATCTAATACTATATTTAACACATAGGAGCTTCGAACATTCGTTTGGGGATAAAAGAAGTAACTTGTGTATACTTAGAGAACGAATAGTATTTGGTCGAGACCACTACGAAAGAATAACAAACTACTAGATTCTGATCCGTCCGTATTTTTTGTTTTAACTATATTTTTTGTTTTAATTTTTTTTTCAGAAATTTAATTTTTATATTTGTGTTTTTCTATGTAATCCTATTTACGGTTTTCTTTGTAATTATATATATATATATATATATATATCTTAATCAAAATCTATTTTATAAATTAATAGCAATGTAAAAGTTGATATTATATATATATATATATCTGAATCAAAATCTATTTTATAAATTAATAGCAATGTAAAAGTTGATATTATATATATATATCTTAATCAAAATCTATCTTTGTAATTATATGTCCGTATACCTGTTTTTTTGAAATCATATTTGTTTGTTTTAGATCTTGAACCGCAGGTATAATGTCCACTTAATAATATAAATGACCAAAAATATTTATGTAAAATTATTTTTATAAATGCTAAAGAAAATATAGCAAGTGTGTAATGAAAATAAAATAAATGTGTGTAAGGAAAAGAATGATTTTGGTTTCCTATTACAAACGACTAAAATCAGGAATTGATCAAGAAATGTCATTTACGGTAAGTATGAAGAATCAAACTTATTTGATTATGCTTGGAATTAGTTAAGCCGAGTTTTGTAATTAATAAATTTGGTAATCAATGATATTAAATTTCAGTGGCTTGGTGGCAATTGTTGGTTCAGTTGCTTTAATTTCCTAATTCTATACGACAAAAGCTTGTTGTGCATTTTTATTTATTTTTTTAATAAGTGGCATAATTGTAATTTTTCATCATCTTCTCCAGAACTTTTTTTTAGGGTTTTGACACTGTAAATCTATTTTCATGGCGGCCATCAACTATTTCCTTGTAAATTATAAATTGTTGTGTGATTACGTATCAGTTATGGCTCAAATACATAGATATGTCGTAAAAAATCAGTTTTAAGCATTCAAAACTCAAAAAAAAAAATCGCGACCTTCAATTTGCTCGCCACCTATGACGAAATCACCACGCCCAAGCACAGCTCAATATCTCGCAGGCGCTTAATCAGATGCCTTACGAGCATTTTCGAATATGGCCCTTGTCTTAATTTTTGTAGTCTCAGACCGGTAAGTGGAATGAAGAAAATCAGCTAGAAAGTGAATCAAGAAAACACAAATGGATAGATAATATAATTTGTGTACTCTGAATTTGTGTCTGAGTTCTGTATTTGTTTGTTACTGAGAAATTAATAGATGATCATAAAAAACGTTTTTAAAGAGAACCTGATAACTGCTTCTGCTAGAGGAAGTTATAAATTACAACGTAGTTAGTGTTTTAATATAATTAGATGCAGTTATATAAAAATCAGTTTTTTTAAATATTGGACTCAACTAATATGAATGGGGCATGTTCCTGTTTTAATAGTATTGATATAGTTGTAGTCGTACACGTATGTAAATCCGTTGATTGAGAAAGGTTAAATCTGCAAATTCTTATATCTTATCATAACCATAATCTTCACGTATGTAGTCATGACATTTGTGTGGGAACCGAAATTCGCACTTTTGATTTCCGTTTAAATTAGGAAAGTTAGGAAAACCCCTAATTTCCCAGAGGTCCCGAATATCTGCTAAACCACACGCCAAGCAATCAGAACACGAAAGTAAAGACGAGAAGAAATAAGAAATCATAAAAAGGAGCAAAAAGGTGTCATATTCCGAATTCCCGTATGAGTGTTACAACAAGGTAGAAGCCTCGGCTATGAGAGCTGTCGGCGAGATTCCTAGTTCTAACAACCTAAGACTGCAAAACCTAGTTGAGTCGCAGCTCGAAATAACAAAAACGGAAAGTTGCCTAAATACTCTAAGTGCTAAGTTTGCTCTGTCTCGAATTCCCTTTTGCCTCTCGCTTAGGACTCCTTATATACTTGCTCCTAGGTCGGTTTGCGCCTTTCCCCTTCTGCCCTTAAGCCGTCATAGCTCAAAAATGCAGATATTCCAATTTTCCCGATCTTCGTGATTATCTTCGGAAACTTCACATTTATCCGCGGAAACTTGACATTTATCTTGCCTTACGAACCAAGCATAAACCGTCATAAGGCTTATGAGTTTTCGGTTAAGAAATCGTAAGTGGGCTTCGAGTTGCGTTTTAGGCCTCTTTGGGTCGTCTTTGAATCGAAACGTTTATTACGGTTTCTTCGATAAAAACAAACTTCCCGCGGTTTTAATCATAAAGTTTGACTGATGAGTTCGAGTGATGAGAAACAAAGAATGGTTTTACGGGAGATAGCATTAAAGAGTAGACGAGAATGCATGAATTTGTGTCGTATCGACGTTTTGGGAAAGTTCCGTAGCGACCGAACCATGTACGTGCTTGGTCGCTACGTAGCGACCGAGCTTGGGTGGAGCTCGGTCGCTACGTAGCGACCGAGCTTGGGTGGAGCTCGGTCGCTACGTAGCGACCGAGTTTGGGTGGAGCTCGGTCGCTACGTAGCGACCGAGCTTGGCTTGAGCTCGGTCGCTACGTAGCGACCGAGCTTGGCTTGAGCTCGGTCGCTACGTAGCGACCGAGCTTGGCTTGAGCTCGGTCGCTATGTAGCGACCGGGTTTGGCTTGAGCTCGGTCGCTACGTAGCGACCGAGCCGTGTGTGTGCTCGATCGCTACGTAGCGACCGAGCCGTGTATGTGCTCGGTCGCTACGTAGAGACCGAGCTCACGTAGCGACCGTGCTTGGCTTGAGCTCGGTCGCTACGTAGCGACCGTGCTTGGCTTGAGCTCAGTCGCTACGTAGCGACCGTGCTTGGCTTGAGCTCGGTCGCTACGTAGCGACCGAGCCGTGTGCTTGCTCGCTACGTAGCGACCGAGCTTGGCTTGAGCTCGGTCACTATGTTGCGACCGAGCCATGTCCGTGCTCGGTCGCTACGTAGCGACCAAGCTTGGCTTTAGCTCGGTTGCTACGTAGCGACCGAGCCATGTGTTAGCGGCCGAGCCGTGTGCGTGCTCGATCTCTACGCAGCGACCGAGCTTGGCTTGTGTGTGGTCCGATTGCCATACTTAAGCTTGTCCGTGGCCGATTTGGATACGTGTCCGTTGCCTCCGGACAATCGGTATTTAGCGGTTCGATTGAGATTAGAACAAGATTTTACCGCAAGGTTTTTTGTGAAGATTCTTTTTACGAAGAACAACTTTCGTAAAAAATGTTCACGCTGATTTTTACGGAGATTTGGATGTTAACTTCGTCGTGACCGTTTTGACCCCAACAATTAGCCCCCAGCCCGTTAGAATCGTGGATCGTCGATGAGATTCTAGCATGCGGTTAGGCGAGTTAGGCAAGATAGGCATGTTGGACTAAGTTCGTATCCGAAGATTCGTAGACAAACATTGACGAAGAAAAACTTATGCATATGAAGAAAAGATTTTTTTGTTTATTGGGGATGCGCCTTATGAAGGCTGCCTACGTACCCTTGTCGAAGGGATCAAGCTTTTCGTAGTTCGTCTTGGAGTTAAGATGCTTACGATCTGTTTTCCAATGAGATATATACGGTTCAGTTTATATGTCGTGTAGAGGTTATCAGACATGTTGCGGCCAATGGCATTTTATATTGGTGTAGAAGGAAGACTACGAGTTGTCATCTCGTAATCTAACTCTGTGTGAACTGCTATATTCGTGAGCTGTTTCGAGAGTTTTACGCAGTGCATAAACTTGCGGGATTTCTGAAGATGCTCAAATATTAGCCAAGAGACAAATTTTGAGATCTCGTACCAGGGTGTTTGATACTATGCCTAGAGATGTTAGAGACCAGTGTGCTGAGTTTAGGGCAATACCTATGTCTAATCACAGCATTAGGGGGTGCGATGACTACTTCGGCTTACGTTTCCCGTATCGTTTTTGACCTGATTCCATCCCGCTTTAAAGTCTGCGATATGTTATTGGCCTACGTGACTTGTATGGTAGGAATCGAGCATCTCTTCGAGGACAATTTTTAAGTCTCCCGAAAGTGCTGACCAAAATTTTGGATTTTTTTTAATATAGCGCTATTACCCTTGTGTCGGGTGTACGAGAGGTATCTCTACGAGATGGCTAAGTCTGTTTAGGACGTTAAGAGTTTGTTGTGATCAGCAACAAACTTACCGGTAGATATTACCGTTTTTGAGTCTTCGCGAAGAATACGTGTTTGAGAAGATGTTAGTATGTATGACTATTTGGTCTTCCAAGAAGGTGCCTTTATCGAGGAAGGTAATTTTGTGGAAAAATGGTTCTTCAGGCGTCTGCGACGTCTCGCAATGCTGAAGATTTATTTTTCTTTTGTATGCCGCGTTTCGTGCTCGAAATGTTCGTGGGCTTGAAGATGTTTCGCGATATTGCAAAGGTTTAGTCTTAACCCTGCGTCGGAGAAACATTGTTGGTTTGTCTGCGGATGCTCGCAGGCAAAACTGTTATTGCTGTTCGGATGCTAATAGTATGATTTGCGATTGAGGAACTAGGACCGAGGGGTCGCGTTAATTTGTCCATGGGAAGAAGCATTTTCCTTCATAGTGCTTTGTGAAGTGTTGGCCTTCCGAGATCTATTTCGTGCATTTTTGAGGATCTTTCGTGTAGCTCTAGGAGCTTTGTTACAAATTTTCCCTTACATGCCGCGTATTATGGGTAAAACATAGCGGCTTAAAGCGAATTGTGGAATGTATCGAACTTGGTCGATTGTCTACAAGTTTTGGGTTTTCCGTTAACCGTTTGGTTGTTAGGACTGAGTTTCGTTACGAAGAATTTATCATATGATTTCCGACTGTGGGCTATACGATAATTATTCTCTTAATAGTCACACGACGTTTTTAGACAAATCGTAGATTTTCGTTTAGCCGTTAAGTGATGGACCGATGGTTTCTCAAATAGTTTGGCTTGGCTTTAAGGATGTGTTCACTCAGATAGCCAAGGATGTTGTAGGTCAAGGATTAGACCATGGTAATTTAACATTTAAGGTCATGTTAGTTTAAGATCATCCTTAAAGGGGATGGCAAATTCTGGTTTGGACCTTTACTGGAAGGCGTAATTGACAGAGGGCCAAAGAGCGCTTGTCGAGATTGATAGGCCAAGTTTGCCAGAGTTATCCGTGTTAAGATAGCTGATAGTCATAGAAAATGGTTCTATGCTTTAGGTTTCAGTTATACGATGAATGTTTCGTATAATGTTACCTATAGTCTTATGAAAATTGATTCGTTTTTGTCTGAGGAAGATGTAGCCTAAAAGGTTTGATACAGAACCAGTGCGGAGTCAGTTGCGGCACGATTGCCTGCTCGGATGTGACCGAGGGGAACGAAACGCAGAAGCCAGTGAGCCGCATGGATAAAATATGAGATCCATTAAATCGTAATGCGAAGAGATCTCTCTTTTGATTGGTCATCCAAAATCAGATTTTACAGCTTTGTGTTTGCTATACAAAATATACTTCTTTGTAAAACCAGTTATGTTTACTATCAAAAGTTTCTTCGTGGGACTTGGTCTGATTGTACGAAGGATTTTTCGTGTAAGTAATGGGGACCGGTTTTACGAAGATTGTAAATCGGTGATACGTATACACATGTCAAAGTAGCGTTGTTTCTGCAGGTTTTACGAGAAACGTTTCTGCTGTGATTTCGATCTTAGGTGAAAGTTGCATGGAGTTACTCATGGAGGATTACCGAAGTTTATTTCACTACGATCAAGTCGCATAACGTTTTTCATTGGTTTTTTTAGAAGATTCTCATGACACATTCATTTCTGGAACGAATTGGTCAACCAGAGGTAGATCTAGCCAACGATCGGGAAGAAAGTGTTTCCTTTAATGTGCTCGATGCTACATTTATTCTCGAGTTTTCTTCGTCACAAATGTTCTTGATGCTTTTCCGTGACTCACTTGGTTCAACGGAAACTGAAAGAAATGCTTTGATGCTTGAAGATTTCTCGTAGAAATTTTTATACGAAAAATGGCTTTATAAAGCCGGAAAGGGGTTCAAGACTTTGGCTAATCGTCGAGTTTCAGTTTGATATTGGTACAGGTTTTCTATACGCCTGATTTCGACAAGAAATGTTGTATAGTCTTTGAGATTATGTTCGTGATCGTCTAGGAATGTTGCTAGCGTTTAGACGAATTTTAGATTGTCGTTTGCTTTTTTGGGACGATTTATGGAGGCATCATATTGCCTAAATGTTTTTCTGCCTATTGTTGCTAGAGTTTGCTTTGACGAAAGCGTTTTCTTGATGACAAGGCAAAAGGTTTTGAAGTTTGGGAGTATACGAGTTTAGTATATGTACCGACTCCCCCCCCCCCTTTTTCACGAAAGAAAACAGTTGAACCGATACCTTGAAGGGTTGTGTACGTTTCTTCTTCCGAGGATTGAAATGATCGACAGTCTTGGTCGATTTAAAGACGACGCTGGGACTGTGATTTGGATGTTGACGACTTGGGATATGTCGGCTTTAAGAAAATTGTTAGAAACAAATCGGTTTTAAGACGACGTTTGTGTCTCTAGTTCTTTCTTTCTTTAGGAAGTGATCTGAATATGTGTGGCGATCGTTTCTCGATTTTCATAGAGTTTAGATCGGTTTTGCAAGATCTGCCTAAACAGACATGGAACAATAGACAGGAAAAATCGCCTAAGAATTATTTCGCTAGACAATCCACCTAGGTTTTAAGTTCCCTAAAGTTCTACGGAAGTCTCAATGGCGTTTTTATTTCTTAGTAATTTCCTACGAAAATTACAAGCCTGATGTCAAGTCGAAAATACCTTAGTTCTCTCGAAGATTCGGGTTAGCCTCTTCTCCGTTTTGCTTGCTCATTTGCCCTTACTCTTTTCGTGTCTGTCTGCCCATTTTGAATAGCAAGAATATTGATTTTTCCTGGACTTCTCTGCTTTCCTCGCAGCTTTTAGGCTTCTGCCAATATTTGCGGTTTTCGTGATCCATGTTTCGATCTTAGTATCATTGGATTTACGAAAATGAATGAGCATCTCGTCGAAAACTTTTTTAGCTTTTAGGATTATCCAGGGATGATCAAGAGGTGCCAAGGATGATCAGGAAGACTTGCCAGGTGATGAGATTTTGGCGACAGATCAAGGCGCCAGAGGAAGGATGGTGAGACCGTGGAGAGAGGCGGATGGGCGAATTTTGTTTCTCCGATTTCGCTCCATCTCTTTCCTTATCCGAGATTCTTTTTCTACGATTATTGTTAGATTTTCAAAGGCTATCGAATGTTGCCAACTTTAGTTTTACGAAAGTTTTTTCGAAAAATTATATCGAGTTTAATTTTACGAAAGTTATTCCACACAATGTTATCGATTTTAATTTTACGAAAGTTGTTTCGTAAAAGGTTGTCGAGCTTAATTTTTGCAAAGGTTATTTTGCAAGATGTTGTCGAGCATAATTTTACGAGATTTGTTCCGTAGAGATGTTTTCAAGTTTTGGTTGTACGAGAGCCGTGACGAGGTTAATTACTGCAACCAAACTTAATCAGAATTTTTTCTCATATCCGTGGGATTGATCCGTGGAATTTTCGAGTAGTTTTTTCTGAAGTAAGATTTAGGTGACAAACATCGACAACTCACGGAATTTTTTACTATGGAAGTGATACTTGAATTCTTACGAAACCTTAGGCCTCATAAAACGTTTTAGCGGTGGGGACACGATCTCCCGTTTCGCTTTATTTAGTCTTTGTCAGCCGTTTTAGGTTTCAAGTGATTCTATAGAAATTAAGTTCGTTTCTCTGAAAGTTATTTGGAAGAAGTACAGCCGTGGGGGTTTTATAACCGATTTACTGCACTTCCTTTTTCTACGATAAATCTATTGTTTTTCCGAAAGATATTCGGAAGAAGTACAGCGGCGAGTTATGTACCCGATTTGTTGTACCCGATTTGCTGTGCTTCCTTTTTCCGCGACTAACCTAGGGTTTTTCCGCAAGATCGTCGGAAGAAGTACATCGGTGAGTTATGTACCTGAGTTGCGTGCTTCCTTTTTTCTGCGACTAACCTATTTTTTTTCCGCAAGATAGTCGGAAGAAGTACATCGGTGAGTTATGTACCCGACTTGCTGTGCTTCCTTTTTTCCCCGACTAACCTAGGTATTTCCCGTAAGATAGTTGGAAGAAGTACAACGGTGAATTATGTACCCGATTTGCTGTGCTTCCCTTTTCCGCGATTAACCTAGGGTTTTTCTGCGGTTTTGGGGAGAGGAAATTTTACTTTTCCAAAAAGTTTTCGAAAAACGTGTTTTGGTAAAACCCTTACACGTTGAGATTTCTTTAGTTCGGTAATGAGCCAAACTTACGGGGTTTGATAAGATTTATTGTTTCCCTCTATGTTTAGAAAGAGAAATCACGACTCGTTTCATTGCACTTCATGTGGCGAAAAGTCGCGGCAAGGTTTTCGATTTTCTCAAGAACTGTGGCGTTTGCGTAAGCGTTGGCCATAGGCGCAGTGGCGTCTGGAGTTGTATTACCAGCGTTGTTGCGAACAGCGATTTTGTCTTTCGTATTTCTAGACATTGTTTTGATCAAGCGTTTTGCGGCTATGAGTTAGAGTAATCCATACCCCCTCCTTCTAGCGCCAAACTGTGGGAACCGAAATTCGCACTGTCGATTTCTGTTTAAATTAGGAAAGTTAGGAAAACTCTAATTTCCCAGAGGTCCCTGATATCTGCTAAACCACACGCCAAGCAATCAGAACACGAAAGTAAAGACGAGAGGAAATAAGAAATCGTAAAAAAGAGCAAAAGGTGTCTTATTCCGAATTCGTGTATGAGCGTTACAACAAGGTAGAAGACTCGACTATGAGAGCTGTCGGCGAGATTCCTAGTTCTAACAACCTAAGACTGCAAAACCTAGTTGAGTCGCAGCTCGAAATAACAAAAACAGAAAGTTGCTTAAATGCTCTAACTGCTAAGTTTGCTCTGTCTCGAATCCCCTTTTGCCTCTCACCTAGGACTCCTTATAAACTTGCTCTTAGGTCGGTTTGCGCATTTCTCCTTCTGCCCTTAAGCCGTCACAGCTCAAAAATGGAGATATTCTAATTTTCCCGATCTTCGTGATTATCTTCGGAAACTTCACATTTATCCGCGGAAACTTGACATTTATCTTGCCTTACGAACCAAGAATAAGCCGTCATAAGGCTTATGGGTTTTCGGTTAAGAAATCCTAAGTTGGCTTTGAGTTGCGTTTTAGGCCTCTTTGGGCCGTCTTTGACTTGAAACGTTCTTTACGGTTTCTTCGATAAAAACAAACTTCCCGCCGTTTTTATCATAAAGTTTGACTGATGACTTCGAGTGATGAGAAACAAAGAATGGTTTAGCCATGGCCTACGGGAGATAGCATTAAAGAGTAGACGAGAATGCATGGATTCGTGTCGTATCGATGTTTTGGAAAAGTTTGGTCGCTATGTACGTGCTTGGTCGCTACGTAGCAACCGAGCTTGGGTGGAGCTCGGTCGCTATGTAGCGACCGAGCCGTGTGCGTGCGAGTAACAGATGAATAACACGATGAGCCCTGGTTTCGATGGACGGCGTTCGTGAAGAAAAGGTAAAAGACAATTAGGTGGGTTGTTTAGTTATAAGCCCAAACAAAAAGACAAAACCCAACTATAAACTATAGAAGCCCAAATAATCCATTCAGATTTCAGAACAAAATGAAGCTCTGCGTTTTGGGGAAGCCGGACACGTGTCGCGCTCACGAGAACCGACTTATCTACGTGGAGTCTGACGTGGCGCAACAGAAAAGAAGAAAACCTTGTTTTATAGTAATAGAAGATAGATAGATGTAATAGGTGACTCACCTGCTTAAAATTTTACATGTTATTAATAATAGCTTTTCTTTAGTTTTGTTTTATATTTATATTATTTTATTAAGCCAATGTTATTTATGAGTTATTGGGTAGTGAATTTTTAATGTACTTGATTTTTATATGATACTGTTTCTAAAATTCTAATTTGATTTTAATCTGGTAAAGTTAGTTTTGTTTGTACTTTAGTTATAGTTTGGCATTTTGTTTATTTTGGTTGGTTATTGGGATTTGTGAATTTTTTTAAACACTCAAATCACTTTCAAATTTATAAAATAATATAATTTCAAAATTGATAAATATTGTTTAAGACCAGTTTAAAATTGCATTATTTATAATATAACTTTACATAAAAAGATACACATAAACATAAATTCTATTAAAACTACTTAACGTTGTAGAAAAACTTCCCGTAAACAACATATTTAGTTTTGTTTTGTAAAGACAACACTAAGTAGAAATTGTATCCGCCGCGTTCGAAGCTGAAATCTTGTTTATGGGGGAGTAACAAACATTATAAGTATTAAAAGCTTTAGCTGACTCTATTACATGTTATAACGTTTGCCTCGATAAATTGCGTAGACAACTAAGTTATTTGAAGTTCTCTTATATTATATAGTCATTTTATGATATTCACTTTGATATTTGATCTATCCAAAGGTCTATGGATTTCTTTGTGAATAAAGTAAAATCTTAGATATTGAATTATTTGTGCTAATGCTTCAAACTTGAAAAAATTAGTTGTTTATTTATATAGAGATATGAACATCCATATAGTACAAGATTGAGAATTTGTAATTAAAAAGAATATTAATGATTTAAAAATAAAAAAATTATTAAAAAAATTATTTATCAATTAAAAATTGAATTAAATTAAATTAAATATTAATTATGATGTTTCTAACAAGCGTGAAAAACTTATTTAGTTTTCTAATAATATATCCTACAAACAAATGTTTCTAATTAAGGTGAGCAAATTTCTAAATGAGAAAAAAATGTTTTAATATCTTAAAAAAATAATTCTGACTAACCTATATGTATTTGTTTTATTCATGAAGGTTTAGATATGTTAATGTCATAATAAAACCGATTTAACAAACGTGATTTAAGAAAAAAAATTCTGTAGTTTGTTTTGTGAAATTTTTGATTTTATAAGGAATTCATTTTATTAAACATGTTATAAATATAAAATAAATTTCTATATATTAATATATTAAATTTATATCCTTTCTGATATAAAATTATTTTGATATATATATACATATATATATATATATATAATTAGTTTTTTTCTTAAATTATAGGTTGTAGACATATTTTTACATACTTCATATTAAACATATTTTATTTCCTTTGATATCTATATATTAAAAATCGTTTTTATTAAATTAAATACTTTAAATATAAAAATTGATATAGGTATATTTATATTAAATACATTGCCTTATTATATTAATTTCCTTTTTGAGTTACATAAAATGAAAATTTTATTTTATTAAATTACATTTTCTAAATATAAAAATGATAATATATGTATTTATATTATAGATATTGCTTTTTGATAATAAAGTGATTTAAAAAAAAAATATTGATAATAAATTGAATTCATTAATGTCATCATTGTAATTTTCTAAGAATAAACATGTGGGCGACACATAGAAAACCGATTTAACAAACGTGATTTAAGAAAAAGAAGTCTGTAGTTTTTTTTTTTTGTGAATTTGAGATTTTATAAGGAAATCATTTTATTAAACATGTTATAAATATATATAAAATAAATTTCTATATTTTATATATTAAATATATTTCCTTTCTGATATAACATTATTTTAATATATATATATATATATATATATATATATATAGACATTTGCTAAAAACAACCTGAATATTCAAGTCAAACCTAAAAGTGTACCCCACTTTCAGTCAAATGCAAAGTCAACCTAAAGGGATAGTGAAAATACTATTTAACCCTTATGACCAAACAAAAAAATCGAAATATATTTTACGTTTTTATCCTTTGGAAGTCTACACGTAATAAAAGAAGTCTACGTATATATAGACTTCCTACGAAGTCTACCTTATAAACTTATTTTGGAGTCTACACTCTAATTTGATCTAATAATTTAATTTTGAAAATGTATAAAAATAATTATTGTGATATTTTTAACTAATCATCAATATAATGGATAATATGAAGTAAATAAATTAAAATTTCATATAACTGAACAATTTTGAAGAATATACACTAATTTGGTTATCATGTGTTAGACAATGTTCATAGTTTAGAAACAAAATGTTCTAACATGTTATGTCTTTTAGTGGTTGATTTCATAGGGTTAGATTTTAGATTTTGTTTTGATTTTGTTTTATTAACTTAAATCTGCATATTAATGTTTAGTAGTTTATATTTTGTATAATTGAGACTTTTTGATTATCAAGCAAAACATTTAGTGTTTGAAATTTGTGGTTTAGTGTATCGTAGACCTACAATAAAATCTATTTATTTGAAGACGTCTTTTTAGTCTATATTTTTCAATTTTTTTTACAAAAAATCATTATATTTAAACTAAGTTAAGTTCCTTAAAAATAAAAAAATTAAATCATAAACTATAACTATTAAAAAATAAAGAAATAAATTTAGTAAATCATATATTAAAATTATTAAAATAATAAAGAATAAACAACAAAAATGAAATTATTATAGTAGACTTCTAAAAATGTCTACTATGTTATAGTAAAATCTACTTCAAAATTTTAATTTTATTAGACTTCAAAAGAAGTCTACAGCATCGTAAATTTTAACCTAGTTACATTTTTGTCTCCCTATATAAACAAAACTAATACAGTCTCTCTCTAAAGTGGATGCACAAGTTTTTAAAACTCTCTCCCTTCTCTCTAAAACTCTCTTTCTTCTCCCTAAAATTCTCTCAATTCTTTCAAAAACTCTCTCATTTCTCTTATTTCTCTCTAAAATTTTCTCAAGTCTTTCTCACAATGTTATCTTATCATTTTAGATATTATGATTCATGGTTTTCATCTTCTCTTTTAAAAAATGTAAGTTTTAGATCTATAGATTTTAAATGTGTATTTTTATGTTATTTATTTCTAACAATATTATCTTTTTTTTGTAGGTATTATCACTCATGGATTTTATTTCTTCTCTAAAAATGTAAGTTTTAGATTAATAGATTTTAAATATGTATTTATATGTTTATATTCAAATAAATTTATAGATCAAGCTCTGTGCATTAATTTGCTACTAGTTTATCTTATAAATTCTATTTTGAAAAGTATTTTCAGATTTAAAATTATTTTCAAATTTCAAATTAAAGATTTTTTCAGATCTGAAAACTATCAGACAGTGTAGACTTCCAAAGAAGTTTACTAAAGCTAGTAGACTTCATATGAAGTTTACTAAACCACAAAGTTTAAGCAGACTTCATTGGAAGCCTACAAAAATATGACTTTAATTCTTTTCTATGTTTTTTAATAATTTTATCTTGTTTTGCAGTTATTTTTTTCCATAGTTGTTTTCTTCTCCTCCCAAAAATGTAAGGTTTACATCTATAGATTTTAAATATGTGTTCTAGTATTTATATTAAAATAAAGTTACATATTCAAATTCTATGTCTTTAATTATTACTATTTTATCTATTAAATTATATTTTTAAATTTTTTTTAGAATTTAACTTATTTCAGATATAATTTGTTTTTGATAGAGTAGACTTCAAATGAAGTCTACTTAAAAGTTAGGGCTGGTAGACTTGAAAAGAAGTCTACAAGCCTTGAATTTTAAGCATATTTCATTAGAAGCTTACTCAAAATATGATTTTAATTTTTAATCTTTTTTTGCAGGTATTCTCTTCTAAAGTTTTAAAATCATCTTCCCAAAAAAGTAAGCTTTACATATATTCATTATAAGATATTTTGTGTTTATAATGAACTAAATTTAAAGATTCATACTTTATGTTTTTGCTTTGTTACAAGGATGAAAAAAAACTATTTTTGAACTATCTTCCAGAACATAATATTTTCAAATTTTCTAAATGTACACTTTTAGATATGAAAACTTTACGTCAGTGTACACTTCAACTAAAGTCTACTAAACAATAACTTTACGTAGACTTAATAAAAAGTCTACTAAAATATGATTTATTTTTTATCTTATGTTTTTCTCATAACTCTTATCTTATTTTGCAGGTACTTTTTTCAAGACTTTATTTGAAGCATCAAGATTATGAAAAATTAAACATACTCAAGAATACTTTTTAATATATTGCTCTGTAATAATTTCTCATAATAAAATATTAATTTTTAAATAATTGTTTAATGCATAATCTATAAAGATTGTATTCATTTTTAGTTGTGTTTCACTTGTATGATATTATTAATTTTTTGTTAGATATCAATTTTTTCACAAGATCTAATCAACCAAACAAGTAAAACCACCATAGGCTAAAATAATAACTAACACACATGTGAGAAGAAAAAAATCTATACAAAATTCTCAAAAAGTTTCAAGAGTAAAACTAATCAAATTTTTTTGCAATAAGTTCCAAGTGTATAATTATAACTCATTAACTTTTGAAATTCACCCAAGACCATTAAATTACTAACATACACTGTAAAATAATTAAATCATGAAAAAATATGATGAATAATACACAATTGCACTTTTAATAGAATTTACGACGTAGACTTCAACTACAGTCCACTTTTGTAGATTTACAAAGATGTCTACACTTATTATCTAACACCAAAAATTTCTAGTTGGCTCTGACTTGATACACAAAGGCGTACAAAGTGTGTCTTAGCTAACTCGATCAAGTTCTGCACTTGTCTATCATTCGTGACATGCATAGGAGGAGTATCTGGAGCCATTTGTTGTAAAATGACGTCTGGTAAGGAATATGTTAGCACCACCTTCTCGTTTTTCTTGTCCAGACCATAATCTTCTAGTGCCATTTCAAGAAGTTCACCATGTGTAAAACCACCCGACATAAGAAACATTCTCCCTCATTTCCGATTATTGACCACAAACTCCCGTAAAGAGCCTTTCACCATCCATTCTCCGTACACAACAGGTATCTGAGCCATTTCTTGCAAAAAAATACAGGTTTACATAATCAGCAAAGAAATATTTCATGTTTCATAAAACTATAAACGAAGACTTACAAATACGTCTACAATTATTAGCTAACAATATTGTCAAATCAAATGAATTACACTTTCATAATTATAAAACATTTTCTTTTCAAAATCACCCAAACCGATTAGGATTAACTAACACACACTGTCAAACAAAAAAAACTTAATGAATAATACACAAATTCACATTTTTATAGATTTTCTATGCATACTTAATATTCAGTCTCTGAAGATCTAGACGTTCGTTTCAGTTTACAGACGTAGACTGTCAAATAGGTCTACTCTTTGGGTTGGTTTTTGCAATTGACCATTTTACGGGTTGCTTTCTATAGTTGAAAAAAGCTGTGATTTTGTACATGTAGACTTTCATTTCAGTCTACAATTTAAAAATGTTAGTTTTTGCAATTGACCAGAATTCATCCAAGATTTGACTTTCAGAACCAGACTTCATATGCAGTCTACATGTTTGAATTTTTTTGAAAGAGGTTAGTTTTGCAATTGACCAAGTTTGACTTCCAATCAGTAGATTGAAATGAACGTCTACGGGTATGTAGTCTTCTTGTGAAGTCTACTCTCAAATCCGACGGGTTGGTTTTGCATTTGACCAAAATAAAAAAGTAGACTTTATATGCAGTCTGCATATGAAGTCTACAATTTAATAAATTTTTGATTGCTTTTTAAACTTTTTGGTCAAACACAAAACTAACCTATTCAACGAAGTCAAAGTTTTGGTCAAATGCAGAACTGACCTTTTATAGACTTTGTTGGCAGTCTACATTTTGTAGACTTCCGTTGAAGTCTATTTTGAAAAGTCAAAAGTTCAGTCAAATGAAAAACTAACCTCTTTTAGGTAAACGTCCTAGTAAGTCTACCGAAAGTTTTATTTTTGTTGTCAAAGGTAAAGACGGAGACTACTGGGGAAGTCTGCGTTAGAAAAAAAATTTGTTTAGTCAATTGCAAAACTAACCCGTGCGTTGACAAATAGACTGCATCGTAAGTCTCCACGGAGGCGTAGACTTACAAAACAGTCTACCGTCGCGACACAGATCTGAAAAAGAATGAAAACCATGTAAATAGTTACCTTTTTCCTGTGTAAAACTCGTTTCCAACCTTTTCAACCGTCCAAACTCCAAATATGAGCAAAAAGAAACATCTTTGACTATTCACTAATGAAGAAACTCGAAAATATGAAGTTTGTGATTATGAAAATGAAAGTTATGAGAGTTTTTTAGATGGAAATGTAGAGGAGATAAGAGGAAATGAAGTTTTTTGGGTTAGAATGAGAAAAAAGTGGTTGAAAATTGAATTCTTGAGCTTTAGAACTCAAAAATGGTGGTTCAAGGTGGTTGGAAAAATTGATGAAGATGGCATTTTTGTAAATAAGAAGAAATGATTAGGGTGTATTTGGTTTTTTGTTAATTTCGAAATTAATAAAAAATTAAATAAAAATGGCAATTTTGCGAATAATTCAAAAACATAGGGATAGTATGAAAATTTTATTGATGAATAGTAATGACAAAAAAAAGAGGTTGGTTTTGGGTTTGACATATATATATAATTTTTTTTTAAAATTAGATGTTTTAGATATATTTTTATATACTTTATACTAAACATATTTTATTTCCTTTGATATATATATATTAAAAATCGTTTTATTAAATTAAATACTTTAAATATAAAAATTGATATAGGTATATTTATATTAAATATATTGCCTTCTTATATTAATTTCCTTTTTGAGTTACATAAAATGAAAAATTTGTTTTATTAAATTACATTTTCTAAATATAATTTTTTTTTTTTTTTTTTTTTAGGTAACCGCGGGTTTCCGGCGACCGTGGTCAACCGACTATTCCCGCGAGGCCCACGGCACTCCACGTATTCTTGGGATTTAACCCTAGCCCGGGTGGCCAACGCGAATCGAACCTGCGGGGAACGTATTGGTTCTGGGCCTCAACTACCTCTAGGCCAACCGCGTTGGTTAATATAAAAATGCTAATATATATATTTATATTATAGATATTTCCTTTTTGATAATAAAGTGAATTAAAACAAATATTGATAATAAATTGAATTCATTAATGTCATCATTATAATTTTATAAGAATAAACATGTGGGCGACACATAGAAAACTGAATTTCTTAAATAATATAACATATATATACAATACGTTCTTGCAATACGCCGTTGACGAGCTTGACCTGAGATGTAGTTAGTGGAGGGTTGGAGAACTTGAACGGAGATGCAGCGGCGGACAGTTAGGGTGAACCAGTTGAGGAGGGTCAATAGCTTATCAACTGTATCTGGAAGGAATCGAAGAGATCTAACTCCGTGTGTGCTGATGATGATGTTAGAATTGTGAAAGTATGAAAAGAATATAAGAGAATGGTTGAGTTTGGAAGAGATTGTGTGAAGAACAACAGAGAGGAGCACATGATTTTGATGAGAGAGAGAGAGAGAGAGAGAAATCAAGTGCACATAGAAATATTATATATATATATATATATATTAAAAATCGTTTTTATTGAATTAAACACTTTAAATATAAAAATTGATATAGGTATATTTATATTAAATATATTGCCTTCTTATATTAATTTCCTTTTTGAGTTACATAAAATGAAATTTTTTTATTAATTACATTTTCTAAATATAAAAATGCTAATATATGTATTTATATTATAGATATTGTCTTTTTGATAATAAAGTGATTTAAAAACTAATATTGATAATAAATTGAATTCATTAATGTCATCATTGTAATTTTTTAAGAATAAACGTGTGGGCCACACATAGAAAATTGAATTTCTCAAATTAAATAACATATATACACAATAGATTCTTGCAATTCAATGTTGAGGAGCTTTACCTGAATTGCAAGAATGTATTTATATGATAAAAACTACAATTTATATTTAAATCATTAAAACATCATGCTTAACAAATCATATTAGATTCTTAGGTCCCCTAGCTCCCTGTAAATTTGATTCCTAAGTACTACAACTCGACTTCTTATTTGAGAGAGTATAAATCACTTCTTAAGGTAATTTGAGTGGTATCAATAAGCTATCGACCCTCCTCAACTGGTTCACCCCAACTGTCCGCCGCTGCATCTCCGTTCAAGTTCAATTGATTGGTTGAGGTTTTGGTGCTTAAAAGGAAATAGCTAGACTTAGGGTTTTTATTCAGGAAATTTGGGATTATAATCCTACAGATGCCTAATGAGTTGCATGCATGATAATGTAAATCTCAACTACTTAGTCAACAAGTCAATCAGCTCTCGCATGTTTTGACTTGTCTATTAACTAGATCTAATGATCTCAACTATCGTATGTTGATCAATTAGAAAGTGTCGATCGATGATCCTATAGGGATATCGATCGATACACCTTTCGCTCCGTCGATCGATTATGCAATAATGATATCGATCGACGCGCTTCTAGTTAAGCTTTATACGCGGGTTGAATGGTAGCTTACTAAGCTCACTAGATCAGCTCTCGCCTTACTCATAGCAAGAAACTTAGCTCAATTAGAATGTTTTCAGGATGAAAATGAAGCTCTCGCTTTTATCTATCAATCCTAGGGCAAGTTCTAGGTAGCTAATCTAGAAACAAGCATTAATGAACAATCCTAATGACAATTACCACAACTTAGCAATCTATATTTGGGGCTAATCCCTCCTAACCTATTTAAACCCTAAAATCTAACAATGGAACTACTCAGACATGGCCAAACAATTCATAACATCAATTAGGTAAGAAAACTTCATTAGAATAGTAAATAGATATTAATGGAGTTCCAATCACAAATTATAACTTTGGATCTTCCCTCCAATCTATCAAAATCCTAGAAAAACTTGCTGTGAAAATAATAAAACAATAAAGCACATCTTTGCCTCTAACATGGTGGCAAAGCTTATATAATTAGATTAAAACTCGTGAGGGGTAATCTTGTAAATTGGTGAAGACTTGGGCTTCAAGTTGGCTGTGACCAAACGGGCTTTCTGCGCGCTTCGCTATCGATCGATGTCAAGACATGAACATCGATCGATTATTCCTCTTCAATATCGACCGATGGTCGAGCTCGATGGTCATCTCGGGTGCTTGCTCCAAATATCTCCAAAATGGTCCAAAATCATCACTTATCTCCAAATCACTTCTGATCCTATAAATATGCTAAATAGACTCTATAATATAATAATTAATAGAAACACTTATAAACCATGGATGAAAATGGGTCAGATCCTGCGCACTTAGAACGCTCAATCCGCAAAGAAAAATGCACCGCATCGATCGACAACAACACCCGTTAGTCGACCGACACTCGCCTTCCACCGTCGATCGAGACTACTTTTCTGTCGACCGCCCATACCCGCCCGACATTGATCGACATTTCACCGCGGACATCGATCGATACTGAGCCGTGAGACATGGTTGCGACTATAGTTCTAATTCAGGACGCGACTGGAAACCTGCATGACCAGAAAGGTCATTTGCGTAATGCAGGTTAGAAGATAGATGATCAAGGGGCTGTAATCCATGATACTGATGCTGATATTGCAGCTGCTCAAGCTGTAGACGAGGCTGCTAGACCGAGGACATTAGCTGATTACAATATGCAAGATCAGAACTACGAGAACAGATCTGCCATCCGTCCTCCAGCCATTCAGAGACAAGACTTTGAGTTGAAACCTTAGTATTTCACACTCGTGGGTCATACACCCTACTGTGGGTTATCACACGAGTATCCTATGGACCATTTACAAAGGTTCGAGGATCTTTTTTTTTCTATTAAAACCAATGGAGTCCCTGAGGACTACCTCTTTTGCAAGCTCTTCAAGTACTCACTTGCTGGAGAAGTTTCGCACTGGCTTAAGCAGTTACAGCCAGGATCTCTCACATCCTGGGCCGACATCAAGAACACATTCTTGTATCACTTCTTTGATGAGACACATGCTAAAGACTTGAGGAGCAAGATTGCTACATTCACACAGGAGCCTACAGAGTCATTCAGAAGCTCCTCGATCTGATTCAAGTCATATAAGAGAGACTGTCCAGCTGACATATCAGATGGCTCTAGACTCAGCTTGTGATGGAAACTTCAACACTAGGAATCCAGAAGACGCTGTGATACATATTGAGAACTTAGCATCCAGCAACATCACCAAGAACACTGATTTCGAGAGGAAAAATTGGCCACTACCCTAGGAAAGGAGCAGATGGACGATGTCAAGGCTAAGCTGGATAGTGTTCACAAGCTTCTCAAGAAGCAAGTCAACTTTGCAAAGGATGTAGAAGCTGTAGATGTTGGCAGTGACATGGATGGAGAGGAGGTTGTGAACTTCGTTAGAGGTTCAGGCTTTCAAAATCAGAGGTCTGGAAATCAGTGTAGATACAAAAACTCTTTTGGCAATGGACAGAAGAGTGGACACAATCAGAGTTCACAGTACCAGAAACCCTTCAGCAGCAAGTACAACAGCAGCAACAAAGCTTATGGAAATTCTTTCTACCATAATCAACCATCACATACTCGAGAGAGCAAGATAGAGTCCATGCTTGATCAAGTTCTTGAGGGTAAGTAGAAGTTGATGGTGAACTTCAATGGAAAGATAGATGCTGTCTACACAAAGCTGAACTCAAAGTTTTAGTCTTTAACCAACCATGTGAGAAAGTTGGAGACACAAGCGGTTCAGACAGGAGAGACTATTAAGAGGCAGGAGGCCTTCATCAAGGGCAAAGGTGATGAATCACTGAAACACCACGTGAATGCCATCATAGATGATGATTTCTTGCAAGTGGTAAAAGAGGAGAAGCATCAGGAAGGTGACTTCCAAGTCGAAAGCTCCATGAGTTTCAGCGGTTCACACTGTTGTCGACCGACACCAAGAGATGAATATCGGCCGATGGACAGACGAGTATCGATCGACAGATGAAGATGCATCATGCGCAACAGTAAGGATTCTAACTCACGAGGAGTTCGCAGCTAAACATCCTCAACCACTCAAACCCTTACGCATCAAGAATTCAAACATCAATCAACATCATGAGCCAGCTACCGATCGACATACAGACTCTGCCAACGATCGACAATACCGCATCCAGCATCGATCGACGACCACCTATGGCCTACAGAGTGCAGCTACCAAAGATAGATGTAACACGCCTGAATGCTATCCGAAACTCATCTCAACCTTCAGAAAACATTGCAGATAACTTCAGTCAACATTCTGATGATGCACCAGAGTCTATGCAAGTTGATCAAACTTCTAAGAGGAGAACCCTGAGGAGAAGGAAGGAAAAGATTCCCAGACATCTAAAGAGGGGAGTTAATGAGAAGGAGATGGATAGCTTCACCAAAAGAGTTCTCAGGATACCGTTGGACAAGCCGTTTGAGGAGGCTTACTTTGCACACATGTTGTGGATGTTCTTCAGAGAGACCAAGGAAACTGAACAGAACATACATAGGATCTTCAATCATATCAGAAAGAAGATGAAGCAGATGATTACACTAAAGAAGAAGAGTGATCTTGGGAAATTTGCAGTGCCATGTTTAGTGAAGGTCACTGAGTTTTCATGTGCGCTGTGTGATTCAGGTTCATCAGTCAGCATACTACCCAAGGTAATGGCAGACCATCTGGGTCTGAAGATAGAGCCTTCGGAGGATTCATTCACTTTTGTGGATTATTCTACGAGGAACTCATGAGGAATCATCAGAGACCTTGAGGTGCAGATTGGTAATGCACTAGTTTCATTTGACTTCCATGTCCTGGACAACAAGCTGAACAAGAATCATTTTCTACTACTTGTGAGAGCTTTCATGGCTATTGTAGGAGCAGTTTGCAATATGCAGACTAATCAGTTGTGCCTAACACTGATAAATTCTGATGTCTACTATGATCCAGTCAGAATTGTTAAGCCTCAGACGTCCAACACTGGAGTTAATACATGATTCATAACAACATGCTACTGTGATTTTAAGGATGAATACGAGACAAAATATTCATGATCGATCGATAGCCAGACTCAACCATCGATCGACAGGGCCGTTCATCCAACCATCGATAATCATTCCAGAGAATCGATCGACAGCAGTCCTGCGAATGAGACTTTCGCCTTGCCAGAACACTGCTATCCGAGCTTTGCAATTAACACTCATCCTAAGACATCGATTGATTACCATCACTATGACACAATCAACAGACATGTCGACTATCCTATTGGCAGTTGGGCATACGATAGCCATCATGAGAGCTTTGCAGTAGACACTGCATTACCTGAGATGCAATATGATGAATATGACAAGGACTACCATAGAGAGAAGATTATTGAGTACCATGGTATTTCCATGGATGATAGAGGACTTCTCCATACATTGTTTGCAGATGAGAAGGCAACATCGATTGACAACATCATGAAGCCATCGATCGACGCGCATAACACACTAGATTTAGAGTTACATGTCAAAGATAATACTGATTATGGTTATCTAATTCCGGATGAATTTGGTATTTTCAGGGATCCATAAGGCCATGCACGAGCCATGGATGGGCGCATTCTCAACATATCCAAGGATGACATAGCTGAAATCATTGCCATGAATGGGTCCAAAACTTCATGGACACGCAAAACAGAGCTGAGGATCCACCATCGATCGACGACGGAGCTGCACCATCGATCAACGATAAGTTCGATGTCAGATGAGGAACGCTTCATCAGAATAGGAAATGGAAACCTCACTGGGAGTACGCAGAGGTACCCATACCGACCATGCCAGAAGAAGCCTGTTACAGCAAAGCAGAGATTGATGAGATGGTAGCAGAGATCTACAGAGCTATTCGGACTTCAGATGATTATCATTCAAAGAAGTTCGATGACGTCTACTATCCTTTCGACAACAGTAAAAGCAGGTTTACCACACGCACAGATGGGATGAAGCAAAACATAGCCATGATTCAGAAACAACATGCAGTCGGGGCAGGAATATCGAAATCGATCGCCGATCACACTCATCCATCGATAGACGCCCGCTCCCGAACATCGATCGATGCTCAACTTGCATCATTCGAAGATAGGCTTTAATCATTCACCTACAGGCTTGATGGTGTTTACTACCCGCCCCGTGACGATATAGATTCATTGACCAAACACATGAACGCGTTGCAGCAGGAGATGGACACAATTCAGAGACAGCTAGATTTTCAAGCAGAACCGTTACCATTGATCGACAGACGGACACGCCCATCGATCGACAGCGAGCGTACATCACTACGAGGGAAGCTGGTAACCGAGAAGGTCTTACAAGATAACCTTGATGAGATAACTTTCTCTCAGGACTTGTTGTAGGAAGATGTTTACCAGGAGTTGAAAGACATCTCAGAATCGACACATGCCATAATTGGAATGAAACAGCACAGCATTGGAAATCTTCAACATACGATGAATACAAGTGAGGTCGCTAGGGAAAGACTAAAGAATCAGTGGACCAGAGGAGATGAGGCCATAAGAAGCTTCATGGGCACTTGGTTTCAGATGAGCAAAGATGAAGTGGACACTTGCATACAACCAAGTGGTCACTTTGATCATTACTAGCAAAAAACAACCTCCAAATTCAAGCTAAATGACTATATCAAAGCGCTGAGTGGGAGGCAACCCACTATTAGGTATTTTCTTTAAGTTCTTAGTGTTAACAGTTATTTATTTTCGTTTTTAATTTTCTTGCAGGTCATAAAAACAATAGAAAAACCAGAAAAAAGCAAAAAGAGACCCAAGGAGCCGTTTACTTGCCATCGACCGATGAGATCCAGTCGACATCGTTCGACAGCACAACACGAAAAACGATCGATAGACACTTCCGGTGTCGATCGACATCGACATCAGCGATCAGGTATATCGTTTTCCTTGTTACATATTGTACTTATGATTTATGTTTTCACCAAAATCCGACTACATATACATTGGGGACATTGTGATTTAAGTCTGAGATGAGGTTTACTGATATTAATTTACCTATGAGTTTTATAAAAGATTTCAAAAAATTTGTATTGAGTCAAGAAGGAGACAATGAACTTTTACAATTTTTCTTACTTCTCTAACCACTCTTTAGCATCATTCCTAGATTTATTGACTGCAGATTGTACTATAGATGCTAAAATGGATCATCCTTCCAGTTATTCACACTTGCTGAGAATGTTTGAAAGAACCAAGCTGACCTCCGACCTAATTGAGCTCAACTTGCTTATCTTGGGGCTTGGTTTACATTGGATCGGAATCCTCCTGGAAGTCTGGAAGGTATTAGACTTAGTGTCCATGGTTTTCCTTCCACCTCTCCTCGGCATCCATTTATATTTACAAAAGATTGAGATGATTTCTTGCGGTGTAGAGAGGTAGGAGTATCTCCTGCGACCCCATTATTCTACTATAATATAATGATCACACATTGTTTGGAAGCGAGGGGTAGATACATTATCGATGACCCCACTATTCGCCTACAACTTTGCCCAGTAGAAAAAAAAAATCGAATTCAGAGAACAGAGAAGAGAGAAGGGGAACCAAAAAAGGGTTACATGTAGGTCTAGATACTTGTTTAAGTTGATTCCATGTGTTCAGTGATCGATACTCCCAAGGTAAAGCCTACACCTTTATTATTTATATGAAAGAGATGAGGTCAGTAGAGGGGTTAGTCAGACATGATTAGTTAAGTTGCTGGATGAATGATATTGATTGCTAAACTAGGATATTGCATAGAAAGTGCTTCTAATTTGAGATTGATTTGATTCCATTTGCAATATTGCTGAGGTGATGATAGTAAATTCTTCATTTGTGTGAGTCTCTGCTGCTTTTAAACCGCTTCCAAAAAGACTGCTCGTTGTTTTGCTTGAGGGACAAGCAAAAGAGTAAGTCTGGGGTGTTGATATACCATGGATTTTATCCAATTTTAGTCATGGTATATAGGTGTTTTTAAATACATTATAGTTGTTTTGGAGTCTTTTTAGTATGTTTTCATGTATTGGAGTGATTTGGAGAAAATTGGTGATTTTGGTGCATTTAGGAGATAAAATGATAAAGACTTGTAGCTGACCATCGACCAGCCTAGCGATCGATGATCGAGGATGATAATCGATCGAGACACACCCTGTGTTGTCGATCGACGGTGAAACGCGCAAAGTTCAGATTGGTTCAAGCCGACTTTAAGCCCAAGTCCCACAAGAATTACCATATTACCCCTGGCGAGTTTTAACCTAATATTTATGTGCTCTGCCATTGTTCTAGGCAACACACGCTTTCATACTTTTCACAGCAAAATACTTAGAGTCTTAGGTTTGGAGAGAAGATCCAAGAACTCTTTCAGAGATTTATGATTGGAACTCCAAGTTTTCTTACTCTATTTTATTTATGCAGTTTTCATATCTTTTTGTGATGAATTGCTTAGCTATGTATGAGTAGTTCTCCTTGTTAGATTTAGGGTTCAGATATTCATGAGGGATTAGCACAAAATATAGAATTTCTAAGTATTAGGATATCCATCAATTAAACTGTTCTTAATGCTTGTGTTCTAGAGTAGCTAACTAGGACCTTGCCTATAAGATATTAGGGCGCAAGCGAAAACTTGGTTCTCTGTCTGAATTAGTTTAGATTGTGCTAGGATTGCTAGACACAAGCAGAATTTGGTTTAGTTAAACCTAGTGAACACGTCAAACTCGTATGTTAAAGCTCCCTAGAAGGTACGTCGATCGACAACTCGTGCGTTAAAGCTCCTTCTCCTTTGGTAAACTGATACCAAATGTTTAACTCTTGATACATAATTATCCTCAGGTTATTGGCACAGTCTGATGCTTGTGACAGATCCATGAATTCAACTCAATTATTCCAATCATAAAACATTTTTCCTTCCATGAACTTTGCATCTCTTGATACAACCACTCTTCTTGTTTCAGGGTTGTAACATTTGTGTCCTTTCTGTGTATAGGAGTACCCAATGAACATACACTTCATGCTTTTTGCTACTAGTTTGTTCCCTTGCTCTCATGGTATCAACATAAAGAAAACGCATCCAAACACTCTGAGGTGGTGGAACGGAAAGTTTGCTTTGGTTCATCACTTTATAAGGAGATATATTCTTCAGCACCTTGGTAGGAATTCGGTTGATCAGATAGCAAGTTGTAACCACAACATCACTCCCGATCCGTTTAAGAACATTGGTATGAGATTGATACACTAAAAATGAATCCTTGCTACTGTCAAGTTAACAGTGGTAATCGTAATATTTGAGATTCAATCCAGAGGACCAGTTTACTCTTTACTCTTATGAGTTTAATATTAAGCTGGAAAATAAGTGGGGTTTTAAAATCAATGGTGACGCAAGTAAATAGAATACCTAGAGATTCAAACTCTATATAAATGAAAGCCGGCTTAGGGTTGTTCATCGGGTGTCAATGCGGAACCAAACAACTATTCAAGTGCAATGAGGTGCAGTCTAGAACTCAGATCACTCGGCTAGAACAATCCACTATCACGGACTTGTTCCCTTTGCTGATCGGTCTTGATACCTAAGCTCTCACTTGGAACAAGACGCGATAGCAAGCCTTGGAGATCAGGTCCGATTAGTTCACTTAACACCCTAATATCTACTCTCGCTGATTAGGGATACGAAGCTCATTCAATATATATCAATTTATCTCCTAAGCGGTTAGCTAGGTGATTAAACTAGAGATCGACTTTAAGTGATCAATTCAATGCAAGCACTAAGAACAATATGAATGAAGAAAAGTTAAAATCACTTATTTGCGTTTAGCTCATGCGATTGACACCCTAAACCCTAAGCAAGTTTAGCCGACTACTCAATTATAAAGCAAGATGACACAGACATGATTTCTGAATAATAATGCATATAAAATAAAGTAGAAAGACAAGGGTTCAGGATGATCTTCTCGTGAAAATTGTTGGGGTCGAAAACGGTTGCGACGAAGTTAACGTCCAAATCCCCGCAAAAAACAAGCATGTCTTTTCGCAACAAATCCTGCTCGGTCAAGAGAACGTCACAACTTATGTTCCCGAGATAAAGCTTCATTCGAATTCTATTTAGATCAAGCATAAGCCATCGGAAACATGCCCAGACCGGTTATGGATACGGCGAAGTTAACGATCAAAACGTCCGAAGAAGAAAACGAAAAACCTTGTTCGACACGACATTAGTCCATGCATTCTCGTCTACCCTTCGATGCTATCTCCCCAAGACCGTAGGGAACCCATTTCACGTTCCCCGCCATTTTAAGTTATCGATCAAACTTTACCGTAAAAACCGCGGAAAGTTCGTTCTTTATCGAACGAAGCCGTAATAAACGCTTCGAGTCAGAAGACGGCCCAAAGGGACCTAAGACATGACTCGAGGCCCAACTTATGATTTCTTAACCAACAGCCCTAAGCCGCATGACGGTTTACGCTTGGTTCGCAAGGAAAGATAAAAGTCAAGTTTCCGCGGATAAATACGAAATTTTGAAGATAATTACGAAGATCGGAAAAAATGGAATATCTCCTTTTTTATGCTATGGCGGCTTAAGGGCAAATAAGGAAAATCGTAAACCGACCTAGGAGCCAGTATATAAGGAGTCCTAGGCGAGAGGCATGGGGGGATTTTTCTCAGAGCAAACTTAGTACTTAGAGCAATTAGGCATATTTCCGTTTTTGTTATTCGAGCTGTGACTCAACTAGGTTATTGCCGTCTTAGGGTTTTAGAACTAGGAATCTTGCCGACAGCTCTCGTAGCCCAGACTCCTACCTTGTTGTAACGCTCAAACACGAATTCGGAATAAGATCTACTTTGCTCTCTTTTCGATTTCTTATACTTTATTATTGATATTCTTGTGTTCTGATTGCTTGGCGTGTGGTATTAGCAGATATCCGGGACCTCTGGGAAATTAGGGTTTTCCTGGTTTCCCTATTTAAACGGAAATCGACAGTACGAATTTCGGTTCCCACAAAAATGAGAGATGAAGCCTTCTCCCTTACAAGTTGCTAAATCCAAAATAGTTCTAGGTCACCTGTAAAACTCGCGTAAGGAATTAGAAATGATAGCATAGGCTTTTTATATGAAGGCGCCGACAGCTAAGAAATGAGAGAAAATCTAGGGAAAACCCCTGAAATCTTGGAGGTTTCCTTAATAGTCAGGAACAGTCAGTCGCTTGCTCTTTTTGGGAACAACCTTCGGATTGATCCGACTGGCTGTTCTGCGTTAGATATTCCAAAATGACTTCTTCCTTCATGGCACTCTCTTCTTTACTCTTTCACCTGCTCCAAACCTGGAATGATATCAAATAAGCACGAATTAGGACTGAGAATTAACTCAAAGAACACATATAATGGTATTAAAAACACCATATATCAATTCCCCCACACTTAGATCCTTGTTTGTCCTCGAACAAGGCCAAGCCTCAAGAATAGGGAGAAAGGTTTGAAAGAGTGGAAACTCGCTTGACCTCAGTAACCATACTCTTACCACACATCTCTGAACCATACAAGCTGTAGACTCAGACCACACACCCTTACCAGAACACCCACGATCGCTGTTCAAAAATCAGCTCCATACTCTGTATCTCATACCTGAAAAAGGGTACACTATCGAGACAAAACTCCTTAAATTCAATTAAGAACAGCGTGAGCTTCTCATCACAGACACTATTCAGGGTAGACGGGCTAGGTAAGGAACAGGCTATTTCATGGTGGAGCTAAGAGTGTTTAGGGGATACCAAATTTAAGTGGATGCAGGATATCGCGCAAAATAGTAGGAGAGAACGGATCCATTGATGTCCACAGCCCTTACTCGTTTCTGCTTCACGGGTGCAGTTGTTCTCTCCTTCGGATCAACCGTGGGACTGTTCTTCAGTTCTTGACTTCCTTTGCCTACTCCTCAAAAATTGGTACCAACTCCTTGCTCATCCTTCCCAGTGGCGTGTTTATATATATATATATATATATATATATATATATTTTTACATACATGGTGATGGGGTTGCGAGGGAGAGGCAACATAAAGAATACTTTGCAGCCACTGGTGGTCTATTCTTTTGTTTCTCACTGGTCGCCATTGTTCCTCTGGTTAGAACATGCACTCATAGACTGTTCTCTTGCTAGAGCATGGTCTCATCGACTGTTCTCTTCATGCTTGATCTCTCTTCTCTGAGTGTATGGCATTAACGAGTAAGAGGCTGCGTCGATCCTTTCCTCTCCGACCTTTTTGCACATATCTGCACATATGACACTGGAAAAAAAAAGTGTGCATGAGGGTAAAAATAAAGACTTAGGCGCAAGGTGGGAACTAGCTAAAGATGAGCTAGCCACTCAGGATCAGCAAGATTGGTAAAAGGAGTAAGAAGTCCTGAGTGTAAGTCTCGTTTCCCTGATCTAGTGCCCATAACAAGAAGAATTTAAGTCAAGATTATGTTCAAGTTAGGTGGAGTTGAGTCTACCCAGTGTAACCTGATCGGTTGAGAGCTTATGGAGAATCAAATGAGATAAGTCAGGGGTGTTCCAGGTCCAAGTGTGGGTCTTTCATCACTGCTAAGGTCACTAGATAAGAAAGTTAGAGCACGAGGTGGTTAAAAGATTATCACAAGACAAGGTCCTAATTCCCACAAGAGTTTTAGCTGACTAGATCCTAAACTGACTCAATAAAACATCCAAATGACATAGGGACTGACTCAGAAATAAAGACATAGAGTATCAGCACAAAACAAGTGTTTCCCCCAGACTTAATTTACACCATCCCTGGTGTGAAACCAAATCGAGGTCAGCAAAATAACAACATAAAGCACAAAAATAAAGAGTTCAGATGGATAGAACAATGGATAGAGAATAGTCCTTGCGGACTCAGTCGGACTCGCCGCTCTCGGCCGGATCAAACGAACGTCTGTTGCGCGAGCGATGAACCTCCTCAGTTGAAGTGCATGTTCCCATAGGCGCCTTTCCTGGACGGTGCGATCGTGGAGACTGCTCTGCTGGTGGCTGTCACTGGTTACTTCCGCCAATGCAGCCGCCGGTAACGATATGGAGGATCCTCCGCATGAGACTGTTGTTCTTCCGCTGTGAGTCAACCATCCAGCATCGGTAAGCCTGATCATCTGTCACATCCGCCAGCTCTCCGAGGCCGTATGATGGGTCAGCTTCTGGGGTAATGTCCTCAACATCCTCCATATCCGCTTCTGGTGCAGCAGCACGAGGATCAGTGCATAGGAGCTCAGGTGGTGGGAGAAGCATATGTTTTCAAACACGCTGAGCCTGGTGATCTCGGGGTGAGGCAGCTTGGTGAACAGTTGGGTACCCTCCTTGTAGAAACCCATTAAAAAAAAAAAAAAGAGAATGGTCGAGTATCTTTTGGGTGGTCTAGTCGCGGACGATCAAATTGTTTTTGTCTGAACCATGAGTCAAGTATCCCACTAGACAATGGTTAGACAATGTGGTATATTTACTCAAAGGACGTTTGAAGCATGACACTTTTGGAAGCACAACAGGAAGACCGGAAATTGGGCGAAAACCCCTAATTTCGGTATTATGGAATTTTTCGAAGAAGCCGGAAACTCGGGAAATATTTTCCATCAATTCAGGATTCATTTGGAGCTTATTAAAAATAATCAGGTCATCAGAACGGGCGTCGAAAAATTTTGGGAGTGATCGCGGGACGAAAAAATCACTGGAAGGCTGATATCGGACAATTGACCGAGAAGCTCGAGGTGGCTAGATGTGTGTGTGTTCAGGACGTGGTGGCAAGCTCCTGTCAGTGTGTGTGTCAAGGGAAGCAGGAGGTGTTGCAATACATGCAACCTGTACATGCAAGTAGACATGTGGAGCACGAGGTGGAACGGCCAAGCACGAGGTGTTGCGATGCATGCAACCGAAGCATGCGGCCAGCCACGTGTGAGATGGTGTGTCGACCTGCATGCACTTCAGTCATCAGCTGGCCATCTGGACGTGAGTGTGTCATTCTGCATGAGACTGAGACATGCAGCCAGCCATGTGGAGCACGAGGTGTCGCCGCGCATGCGTCCAGAGCCATGCGAAGCGACACACGGGCTGCCACACGGCTTGTTCCTGATTGGTTGCTGTTTCCTATAAATATCCCACGACCCCCTCTCATTTGAACACATTCAGAACACTTGAAATTCAGTTCAAAACGTTAGAGGGAAAGCAAAGAAAGAAAGATCGAGTTTCGATAGTTTTCGAGCGATTTAGGCAGTTTTCGAGAACAGTTACTCTGCCGATTTTGAGTCAGCACCTGGAGAAGGTTCTGTCCAAGTGAAGAGAGATCAGTTCTAGTGGAGACCAGTTCAAGACCAGTCTGGACGTGGGTCTACTTGAGAAGGTCAAGAGAGGGTTCGGATCGCAGAAGTCGGGTTTGGGGTCAAGGCCACGGTCAACCAAAAACTGTGAGTTATAATCGATTGATTGCTGAGTTGTTTTCATGCAGGGTCTCGTTACTTGGAAGTTGGATCATGGCAGGAGGCCGGGTCTAACTGAGTAACGGTTTGAATAATTGAGGTTATGTTGATTGAGTTGATGGCATGCTTGTTATTGTTTGAGAACCGTAGTAGCATGCTAATGGTTAGGTTGATTGGTTAGTTAGCGAATGCGGAATGCTTAGATGATATCGCTAAGTTGTGGATAGTTAGGTATTCTGGAATATGATTGGTTGTGTTAATTTGCGATTAATACTAGGCACCTTGTGTTATTTTTACCGGGTTTAGTATTAATCATATATTGGCCGACAGCATTTGTGTAACCCACAATGCTAGGCATATTGGGGTGAGTTAGTGTTCCTTCAGACCTCGTACCCGGCGGGTTCAAGGAAACCCCTTATTCGCTGGATCGGGAAGACTCAGATAGACGGGGTCATGGCCTATGGCTGAGTGATTGCACGACGGTGTAATGTGGCAGTGACCCGAAGGAGTGTGGGCTGTCGCGCGGTGACCCGAAGGACTGTGGGCCGCGGTCGGTTGAAAGTTCCTTCTTCTGACCTTCGTGGTAGGAAGATAGGATATTGCCAATAGTGAAGGAGGAACATAACGTCACCAGGGCCCGAGTTTGTTATATATATTATATCGTGTTTCGGGTTATTGAACCCTGGTTTAAGTCGAGTTTGAGTTTGGTGATGAGCTTGTAATTAGCATAATGCTAGTTATCTTGCTATCGTTTACCGCTGCGTATTTCTGATATTGCTTATTGTTATTGAATTGTGTTGTTAGGTGAACTTCTCGCTTTAGATTGTTTGGGGTGGGATAGCGAGGGGTTGTATTTGTTAGTTGGGGATTGTAACTCGCTGAGTAATGCTAGATTACTCACTCCTCACTCGTTGTTGTTTCAGGTGACCAGTAGCGAGCTTGTAGAGGTCGCGGGAGGCTAGGCTGGCTGGTGTAGATTTGCATCTTTTTGCTTAAGACGCTTTCAGACTATAAGTATGTATTTTCGCTTTCTTGGCATGCCACTACTTGTGTAATATTTTGTATGTTGAAAACCAGATATTATATAAGATAAATAAAGCGATGTTTTGTGTAAATGCCTTGTTGTTTCTGATATTAGCTTGTCCAAGCTAACACAACGTCAGATTGGGGTACGAGTTGAGAAGCCTTAGGCTTTGGTCTGACGGGACGTGTTAGCGGGCGGACTGGCCTAGTTACGAATTGTACTTTTCGTGACCTTGGCCGGATCGGCCGTTAACCCGTCATGTAGTGCTCCCGATCCTTGGTAGACGGTCGGCCCGTCGGTCATGTTCTTATTTGATTGTTGGCCGGTGGTTTGACCTATGCCTAGAACGGGTTCAGGGGCGTTACAGAGGTGGTATCAGAGCATGGTTTCGTCCATGCGTGACACAAGTGCTTTTTAATGATTTTATCGAGTCAAATGAGTCGCAAAAAGATTATTAGGAAACCAGCCGCTTCCCGTAGTAGGAATATGACTTACCCTTTTGATTGTGTGCAGATGGCTAATCGCGGGACAGGTGATGATGGACGAGGTCGGATATGGGGAGAGGGTATGTATTGGACAGGCGGAGGAATGGGTTACAGATCTGATCAAGAGGATGGAAATGGCATTAGTGAGATGTTTGGACACGATAGGACCCCTCTGCAGAGAACAAGATCTTTTCCTGTGTACGGTAACAGGACTAGAGTGAGGGAAGACAGTTTGGCGAGTATTGGCCCAAATCGTAATTGGGACCAGAGACATCAACATGATCAATCCGTTCAATCACACTCAAGGCCAGATCAGAACCGTGCCACTGAAGGACCACAAGATCAAGGAGCGGAAAACACTCTGAAGCTTTTACATGACGTGATGACCGAGGCACTTGGTAACCAAGGCAGGCGTACTCAACCCCCTGAAGTTTCCAAGCTATTATCTACCATGAAGAACATTGGATCCTACAAGTTCAAAGGAGGATCCGATCCTATTGAAGCCGGCAAGTGGATTACTATGATGGGGAAGAACTTTGAGGCTATGGAGTGTCCGGAGGAGTATCAGAAGAAGATCGCGGTGTACTATTTGGAAGGCGACGCAACAGGATGGTGGGACAGTATATACAGGCAGCGTGGACACACCATCACATCATGGGAATCGTTCAAGGGAGAGTTTGAGAGGAAGTATTTTCCTCCAGAAGCAAAGCATCGGTTGGAGCGCCAATTCATGAACCTTGTTCAAGGAGATAGGCCAGTGAGGAGTTACGAATCTGAGTTCACAAGGTTGAGGCAGCATGTTTTTGATGGGCGTGAAGATGAAGCAACTATGATCCGTAACTTTATGTACGGATTGAAGCCGGAGCTTGGAAGTCGTTTAGCTGGAAGCAACTTTAGCAGCTTATCGGATCTGGTGGAAAAAGCTGTTAATGTTGAGACTGTGTTAGAGGCGGAAAGGAAGATTATACAACATTCTGGTGGACATACCAAGTTTAGCCAAGGAGAAAGACCGAATTTCAACAAGGGTCCAAGATCTAACAAAGGCAAAGGGCGAGGATTTGGAGGCCAAGCCAACAATCGTGGTAACACTGGAGTATGTTACACATGTGATCAGCCGGGACATATTTCGAGGTTTTGTCCCAAAAATCAGCGGAATAACCCATGGAGTAACCAGCAGGGTTATTCATCGCTGAGGATGGAAGATGTTACTTGTTTCTTCTGTGGAAGGAAGGGCCATTATGCATCGTCATGTCCAAACAAGCCAATCCCTGCGACCCCTCTCGCGATCCGAGCTCCTCCTAGCCGTCCAGCTATTGAGCCAGCACCAAAGAAACAAAACCTAGGAGGTAGAGTTTATGCCTTAGGGGTAGAAAACCCAGACAATGCAGGACCGTCAAGCGGTCCCATCACAGGTATTGGGTGCTTAACCTCCTCTGTTTATTGAATGGAATTTAGTTGTTGAAACCTAGTTAGTATGCTGGTTAAGTATAGATTGCTTGATCGCTAGGTTGCGCGTTTAGAAATTTTGGATTGATGATTGATGGTTGTGCGAATTTTGATTAGTTTTTGTGATTGAGATATTGTTGATTGGGTTACTGTGGCAGGAACCATACATGTTGCTGGTAAACCCACACATGTATTGTTCGACTCGGGGGCAACACATAGTTTTGTGACCCCTGAAGTAGCTGCCCGGTTTTGGGATTGTTTTGTGGTTGACAGGATAAACGTGGCCGTCTTGACCCCCGCAGACCGAACCCTTCAAGCAGATCAGTGTATCAAGAATGTTCCATTGGTCATTCAAGGCAAAGAGTTTGTGGCAGATTTGTTAGTCGTGCCTTTGGAAGGGTACGAAGTAATCCTTGGAATGGATTGGTTATCGAGCTACAGAGTTCAGATCGACTGTGGAAAGGGAAGGTTGTTGTTTGGCAGAGGTAAACGACCAGAGATGGTGTACTATGGAATCAGTCCTAGTATGACCGTGTCTTTGGTAGCAGCAATGAGAGTACAAGATTTGTTTCAAGATGGGGAAGTATATTTGGTGACCTTATCGGTTAGTGGAGGAGCCACTAATGATGAAGTTAAGGTCGAAGACATAGAAGTGGTCCAAGAGTTCGAGGATATCTTTGCACCACTAAAGGAATTACCTCCACCTCGGAGTAATCCCTTTACGATCAATTTGGAGCCTGAAGCAAAACCTATAGCTAAGGCACCATATCGGATGGCACCTACGGAGTTGGCTGAACTAAAGAAGCAATTGGAAGATCTATTGGAAAAGGGATTCATTCGGTCGAGCTCTTCACCTTGGGGAACTCCTGTGCTATTTATGAAGAAAAAGGACGGAAGCATGAGGTTGTGTATCGATTATCGTGGTATCAACAACATCACGATAAAAGATAAGTATCCTCTTCCGAGGATAGACGAGTTGTTAGACCAACTAAAGGGAGCTAGTTGGTTTTCGAAGATTGATTTGGCATCAGGGTATCACCAAATTCCTATTGCCAAGTCAGACATCATGAAGACGGCGTTTCGGACGAGGTATGGGCAGTACGAGTTTGTAGTTATGCCCTTTGGTCTCACGAACGCACCTGCGGCTTTCATGCGTTTGATGAATGAAGTGTTTCACGACTACCTCGACAAGTTCGTGATCATTTTCATTGATGACATCCTGGTGTACTCGAGAAGTAAGGAGGAGCACAAAGAGCATCTGAGACTGGTTATGGAGAGGTTACGGAATCAGAAGCTATTTGCCAAGTTCAGCAAGTGCTCGTTTTGGAAGAGAGAGATAGGATTTCTGGGTCACATAGTATCAGGAGAGGGCGTTGCTGCTGATCCAGAAAAGGTCCAAGCCATACGGGAATGGCCTCGACCTACCACTGTGACGGAAGTAAGGAGTTTTCTCGGACTTGCGGGCTATTATCGGAAGTTTGTTAAGGACTTTTCCTCCATTGCAAAGCCTTTAACTAAACTTACCGGTAAAGGAGTTCCTTTCTTATGGGTGGAAGAAACCGAGAAGGCTTTCAAGAAGTTGAAGGAAGCTCTCACGACCGCACCTGTCTTAGCTTTGCCCGAGCAAGTTAAACCTTACACGGTTTACATGGATGCTTCACGAGTTGGGTTAGGTTGTGTTCTTATGCAAGATGGGCGAGTCATCGCATATGCCTCACGACAACTACGGAAGCATGAGGATAACTACAGTACACATGACTTGGAGTTAGCGGCTGTAGTGTTCGCTTTGCGAATTTGGAGATCTTACTTGTATGGAGAAGAAGTAGAGGTATACACGGACCATCAAAGTCTTAAATACCTCTTCACTCAGCCAGATCTCAACCTTCGCCAGCGTAGGTGGATGGAGTTTGTGGCAGACTACGATATAAGGATTCGCTACCATCCTGGTAAAGTGAATGTTGTTGCGGACGCCTTAAGTCGAAGAAAGTTGGACGCAGATTTGGAGAAAGAAGTGGAGCTATTGAACCAAGAGTTGAAACAAGTGAAGTTGGTCGTTTTGGAAGGGCAAGCGAGCGAGCCATTGGGACTTCAAGCGGTGAATCAGGCCAGCTTGATTCAGAGAATTCGAGAAGAACAAATTAAGGATGGAAGCTACTGAAGATTGCTGAAGAACTCAAAGGACAAGCCGGGCCAAATAATGCTGGATACTACTTGGCGGAGGATGGAACCTTGCTAATTAATGGGAGGATCACGGTTCCTAAAGGACAAGGGCTGAGAGATGAGATACTAAGGATTGCACACCATTCTTTACTTAGTATCCATCCTGGAAGTTCGAAGATGTACCGAGACATAAGAAGATACTATCATTGGCCGGGCATGAAGAGATCAGTAGCGCAATGGGTTGCGCAGTGTGCAACTTGTCAACAAGTCAAGGTCGAACATCAAGTTCCAGGAGGATTATTGCAGAGTCTTCCGATACCTCAATGGAAATGGGACTCGATTTCCATGGATTTCATTACGGATTACCCACTGCTCCAGGTAGATCGAACAACTCGATATGGGTGATTGCGGATAGGTTAACCAAGGTTACACACTTGTTGCCTATGCGGGACACTGATAAAATTGAAGTATTGGCCGAGCTGTACATCGACCAAATCGTGAAGTTACATGGAGTACCCTCAGACATAGTCTCAGATCGCGATCCAAGATTCACGGCATCATTCTGGGAAGCACTGCAAGAAGCCTTGGGAACTAAACTATTCAGAAGTACGGTGTTCCATCCAGAAACAGATGGCCAAACGGAGAGAACCATTCGGACCATCGAGGACATGCTTCGGATGTGTATTCTCGATTGGGCAGGAACTTGGGAGAAGCATTTACCGTTGGTCGAGTTCTCATATAACAACAGTCATCATTCGAGCATAGGGATGTCACCTTATGAAGCGTTATACGGAAGGCCATGCAAAACGCCTAAGTGCTGGACGGAAGTGGGCGAAAGAAGAATGTTTGGGTCACCTATCGTTCAGGAGACCATGATTAAGCTAGAGACGATTCAGGCCAACATGAAGAAGGCTCAGGACCGTCAGAAGAAGTACGCAGACCAGTCAAGAAGAGAGGTAACTTTTGAGATAGGAGATTGGGTCTATTTGAAAGTTACTGCACAGAAAGGGAAGGACAGATTTGGCAAGGTCGGGAAACTTGCGGTCAGGTTCATTGGTCCGTACAAGATCATCGGGAAAGTTGGTGAGGTAGCTTACCGTTTGGATCTGCCAGAGGATATGCGTCTACATCCTGTATTTCATGTTTCCATGCGTCGGAAACATATAAGGGATCCAAGTACAGTTGAACCTGAGAGACTAGAGGAGTTGAGGACAAACCTTACGTATCCGGAAGGACCAATCAGATTGGGAGAACGGCGTATTCGGAAGCTGAAGAATCGTGAGATTGCTCAAGTACAAGTTTTCTGGGGAAGACAAAACAGGATTCATGTTACTTGGGAAGATGAAGAGCGATTTAAAATCGATCACCCTGAGTTTTTTCGAGAGGATGCTGTGATGGAAGAAGGAGGCCCCTCAGAACCTTAGAATTCGAGGACGAATTCTGTTAAGGGGGGGGGGAGAATGTAGAAAACCATTAAAAAAAAAAAAAAAAAAGAGAATGGTCGAGTATCTTTTGGGTGGTCGAGTCGCGGACGATCAATTGTTTTTGTCTGAACCATGAGTCAAGTATCCCACTAGACAATGGTTAGACAATGTGGTATATTTACTCAAAGGACGTTTGAAGCATGACACTTTTGGAAGCACAACAGGAAGACCGGAAATTGGGCGAAAAACCCTAATTTCGGTATTATGGAATTTTTCGAAGAAGCCGGAAACTCGGGAAATATTTTCCATCAAGTCAGGATTCATTTGGAGCTTATTAAAAATAATCAGATCATCAGAACGGGCGTCGAAAAATATTGGGAGTGATCACGGGATGAAAAATTCACTGGAAGGCCGATATCGGACAATTGACCGAGAAGCTCGAGGTGGCTAGATGTGTGTTCAGGAAGTGGTGGCAAGCTCCTGTCAGTGTGTGTGTCAAGGGAAGCAGGAGGTGTTGCAGTACATGCAACCTGTACATGCAAGTAGACATGTGGAGCACGAGGTGGAACGGCCAAGCACGAGGTGTTGCGATGCATGCAACCGAAGCATGCGGCCAGCCATGTGTGAGATGGTGTGTCGACCTGCATGCACTTCAGTCATGCAGCTGGCCATATGGACGTGAGTGTGTCATCCTGCTTGAGACTGAGACATGCAGCCAGCCATGTGGAGCACGAGGTGTCGCCGCGCATGCGTCCGGAGCCATGCGAAGCGACCACGGGCTGCCACACGGCTTGTTCCTGATTGGTTGCTGTTTCCTATAAATAGCCACGACCCCATCTCATTTGAACACATTCAGAACACTTGAAATTCAGTTCAAAACGTGAGAGAGAAAGCAAAGAAGAAAGATCGAGTTTCGATAGTTTTCGAGAGTTTCGATTTAGATTTAGGAAGTTTTCGAGAACAGTTACTCTGCCGATTTTGAGTCAGCACCTGGAGAAGGTTCTGTTCAAGTGAAGAGAGATCAGTTCTAGTGGAGACCAGTTCAAGACCAGTCTGGACGTGGGTCTACTTGAGAAGGTCGAGAAAGGGTTCGGATCGCAGAAGTCGGGTTTGGGGTCAAGGCCACGGTCAACCAAAAACTGTGTTATAATCGATTGATTGCTGAGTTGTTTTCATGCAGGGTCCCGTTACTTGGAAGTTGGATCATGGCAGGAGCCGGGTCTAACTGAGTAACGGTTTGAATAATTGAGGTGTTGATTGAGTTTTTGTTATTATGTTAGTGTTTCATGCTTGTGGTAGTTGTTATAGTTAGGTTGTTTGAATAGCGAAGGTGGATGTTAGGGATTCTGGATAGTGGGTAGTGTGGTTAGCTGGTTATGCTAAATGTGGTGTTGGTGGGTTGAGTGTTAATTGGCATATGGCGTGGATTGTCGTGGTGGTATTAATGGTGGGTTAGGGCGTTGGGGCTAAGGGTAACCACGGGGGTAAGGCAGGTAAGGTAAACGGGTTTCTGGTGTATTGTTTGAATAAGCCTTGGGTTGTTTGGGGTTATGTGTTGTGACTAGTTTGATTAGTTTGTAAAAGGTGGGGGTGGGTGAGGTGGGTAAAGTAAGGGGGGTTGTAGTGGCGGTGTAAGGTGCTGGTGGGAGGAATGTAGGTGTTAACGGTTAGTGAAGTTTGTTTGAATGTTAGAGTTTTAGTTTTTGCTGGTCGTGTTTGAGTTAGTATGTTGTTTGAGTGAAGGGGTGAGGCTAAGTAAGGGGGGTGGGTGGTAGTGGGGGTGTTAGGTTAGGTGAAACTTGTAAAGGGGGGTAGTGTAATTATGTGTGTTTTGGTAAAGGTAAAAGTGGTTGTGTTGGGGGGGTTGGGTAACCGTGGTGTTTTGAGAGTGTTATGTTTGTGTGATCGGTGGTTTTGTTTTGAAAATTGGTGTTTTATGGTGGTATGTAGAGGAGGTGGGGTATGTTTCGGTGGTGTAAGGTCGGGAGTAATTGGAGGTAGGTAAAGGGCGGGTGTGGGTTGTTGGTCAGGTGGATTTTTAAGAGGGCGTCGGTGGTAAGTATAGGTAGGTTGGTGTAAAAGGGTTGTAAAAGGTGCGTAAGGGTAGGTGGTAAGTAGGTAAAGAGTAGTAATGTAAAGTGTAGTAGGGGGTAAGTTTGTAAAATGTGGGTTTTGTGTAAAGAGTGTGTAAAAGTCTGGTGTGTGGTAAAAGTTTTCGGTGGTTGGTAATGTAAGGTGTAACGGGCGGGTAGGTGTGGTGGTTTTAAAAGTCCGGTGGTGTTTAGGTATGGATCTGTGTTTGTTGTTGGTGAGGGTCGGGGGTTTGGTCGTGGATTGTTTATTAGTGTTTTTTCGGTGGTAGGAGTTGGTTGTGAGTTCGGGGCGTGTATAGGGTAAATGTGTGCATTGTGTGGGTGTATTGGGTTATGGCCGAGTAAAAAGTATGGTAATGGTAAAGAAAGGTGTTGAGTAATACAGTATGTGTAAGTGTGTTTCGGGTAGGGGTTGTGGGGGTAAGGTAAAGTGGTAAAAACAAGGGGGTAAAATGTCGTGGAAGGAAGCGAGGGTAAGAGGTGTTGATAAAGGGAAGTGGGGTTTGAGGTTTAAAGTCAGACAGTGTTCGTTAGATATGGATAGGGTTTAGAGTGTATTGCCGGGTTAGTTTGTGGTGGTTGATGTGGTCGGAGGTTTGAGCGTGGGTTGTCTTGGGATGGGGTCTCCACGTTGGGTGTTGATGGATCGGATATATGAGGTTGTTGGTCAGTGTTTCGTTGGTGGACTCGGTGGCGTTTAAGTTGTGACTTTGGTTTGAGATTGCGCACCTCCGGTTTGAAGTGTAAGTGGAAGTTTGAGCCGGTATTTGGTGGTACGGGGTGTTTAAGTTAGGTAAAGGGAGAGCAGGTTGTAAGTGTGGTGTCAGTGCCGCAAAAGGTAATAAAAGTGTGTCGATGGGTTAGCGTGGTGTAAGTGGTAAAAAAGGGCGGTCGGGGTAAAAATGTGTACCGTTGGGGGTCTAATGGCAAATCGTTTGTATTAAGGGTTCGAAAAAGTTCTGCGGTGTTAGTTAAAGTGGAGTGTGTTATTGGGTGGATTTCTGGTTCGTAGTAAAATATCATAGTGGGATGGTTGAGGCGAGAAGCCAAAAGGTGAGTGAGTTTTGGTATATGTGTGCAGTACATCAGTGTTGTGGTAATGTAGTGCACGGGGTTGTGCTCGGGTGGTGAGTAGTAGGTTATAGTGTAGGTATTTGTCACGTTGTAGCTGGGGGTTGTGTGTTGGTTAAAGTGTGGTTAAAGTCGGGTAAGGAAGTGTCCTGATGGTAGGTTTAAATAGTAGAATTAATTTAAAGAACGTGGTGTAATTGGTGGAGGCGGTTCAAAAATAAAATCGGTCGATGTATGGATTTGTGAGAAGGTGGGTGTAGTTGTATCGTGTGTGGAGTTTTTTGGGACCAACCTGGGGGTTAGTTAGTGTAGAAGTGTCAAGTAAATAGGTGGTAGTCAAGCCACGGTACTTTACTGTGGGTTGGGAGGATTGTAAGTTGTTGTCAAGGGGGGTAAGGGTGTTGGAGGGGATGGAGGGGGTAACTGGACGGTTTGAATCATTGAGGTTATGTTGATTGAGTTGATGCATGCTGTTATTGTTTGAGAAACCGGTAGTAGCATGCTAATGGTTAGTTTGATGGTTAGTTAGCGATGCGGAATGCTTAGATGATATCGCTAAGTTGTGGATAGTTAGATATTCTGGAATATGATTGGTTGTGTTAATTGCGATTAATACTAGGAACTTGTGTTATTTTACCGGGTTTAGTATTCATCATATATTGGCCAACATCATTTGTGTAACCAACAATGCTAGGCATATTGGGGTGAGTTAGTTCCTTCAGACCTGTACCCGCGGGTCAGGAAACCCCTTATTTGCTGGATCGGGAAGACTCAGATAGACGGGGCATGGCTATGGCTGAGTGATTACACGACGGTGTGTGTAAATGGCAGTGACCGACGAGGACTGTGGGCTGTCGCGCGGTTGACCCGAAGGACTGTGGGCCGCGGTCGGTTGAAGTCCTTCTTCTGACCTTCGTAGTAGGAAGATAGGATATTGCCAAGAGTGAAGAGGAACATAACGTCACCAGGCCCGAGTTTGTTATATATATTATATCGTGTTCAGGTTATTGAACCCTGGTTTAAGGTCGAGTTGAGTTTGGTGATGAGCTTGTAATTAGCATAATGCTAGTTATCTTGCTATCGTTACCGCTGCGTATTTCTGAATTGCTTATTTTTATTGAATGTGTTGTTAGGTGAACTTCTCGCTTTAGATTGTTTGGGGTGGGATAGCGAGGGGTTGTATTTGTTAGTTGGGGAATGTAACTCGCTGAGTAATGCTAGATTACTCACTCCTCACTCGTTGTTGTTTCAGGTGACCAGTAGCGAGCTTGTAGAGGTCGCGGGAGGCTAGGCTGGCTGGTGTAGATTTGCATCTTTTTGCTTAAGACGCTTTCAGACTATAAGTATGTATTTTCGCTTTCTTGGCATGCCACTACTTGTGTAATATTTTGTGTGTTGAAAACCAGATATTATGTAAGATAAATAAAGCGATGTTTTGTGTAAATGCCTTGTTGTTTCTGATATTAGCTTGTCCAAGCTAACACAACGTCAGATTGGGGTACGAGTTGAGAAGCCTTAGGCTTTGGTCTGACGGGACGTGTTAGCGGGCGGACTGGCCTAGTTACGAATTGTACTTTTCGTGACCTTGGTCGGATCGGCCGTTAACCCGTCATGTAGCGCTCCCGATCCTTGGTAGACGGTCGGCCCGTCGGTCATGTTCTTGTTTGATTGTTGGCCGGTGGTTTGACCTATGCCTAGAACGGGTTCGGGGGCGTTACACTCCTTGTCGAAGAAGCTGTAGGTACCCTCTTCTCGCATGATGTGGCACGCCATAAGGTACTTGATGTCGAGGTACTGAATCTCCGTGTTCACCTTGTATTTACTGAGATCAATGCCGAAATGCTTGAAGAGCGGCGTGAGCAAGCTACCGCTTCTGTTCTTCTTGTTCGTGTCGTGCATCAGGCAGAGCCTCCTCTCGCAAAGCATGGTGATGAAATGAAAGCCTGGGTTCGTCTTGACCTTCTGAATTTGAATGCCAGACCCTGAAGCGCGGATCTCATCCTCAATACCTGCATACAGAGTTTGCAGCTCCCCGTTTCTCACTTTGGAAGTCTGATCCTTGGCGAACAGGAGGTTTGAAATGATCTTTACAATTATTCTAATTGCCGGGTTCCTGATCTGCGACTGGTAGGCTTTGCCAGGTGTGAAGTTCCCATTCGCGATGAAGTCCCAGAAGGTGTTTGATGGGGCGAACTTTTTCGCCACTGCTACCCCTCTTGGCTCATTCGCGATCTCATAGATTTCGTTGAGTTTGTCGAGGGACACTGAGCAATACTCCCCATCGGCCAAGAATGAAAAGGAGCAGTTGGCGTAGGAAGGAGTAGAGAAGTCCTCATAGCTGATGGTGGCAGTGGCGAGCACTTGGCGGACAAGGTCAGGGTAGAGCTCATGCGTAGCGTAACAAAGGGGAGCGATCCCCATCGCTTGCAGCGTCTCGAACACATCCTCGTCGATACCGAGCTCAACGAGAGTCTCGGCGTGGCAAAAATGGGTAGGTAGTATCTCGGCCTTGAGGAGAGTGTTGTACCGACTAGCTGTCTCCTTGTCCCACCCTTCGCAATTGAAATCTAAAAGCATAGGATCATCGAGATTGATTGGCTCGTCCTCCTGTTCTCGCGGCCATGGGTAAGAGGCGGAGGTTGGTTGTTTTGCTCGTTGTGGGGGCGTGTTGTTCGTCTTCTTTTTTTCTATTGGCCGATTGCTTGGTGCGTGGAGGCATCTGCAAGGCAAACAAAAGTTTTTCATTAGTTCCATCCTCGGTTGCAAAGAAGAAAAGGAATCAAACTAATCCTCTTTTAGGAACTATTCATTTTCCCTTCTAAGCAACCCGTCTTCAACAAACCTGAACATCAACTCGCCAAACCAGACCATTTCAACTTTTCACAATCACAATTCATATGAGCAATGTATATCAAGATGCAACATTTTGTCTAAATCAGAACTTGCTCAAACAAAGGGGAAATGAAACCGCGATTCTCTAGGGCTAAGAGACAAAAGTTCAACTTCTAAAATCAACCCTAACAGCAAAAGGGAATTTCGGATCAAGCTATTTCTAACAAGAATCGAACTATCAAAGCGGTTTAGAAGGGTAAGCTTTTCAAACCGAAATCGCGATTGTATTTTGATTGCCGAGCCTCTTACCGTGATAATCGGAGCAAATGGACTGCAAAAACAGAAAGAACTCGAAAATCCAATTGGATTAGAAGCAAGAATCACTTAAAAAGAGTGAGAATTTAAGTTTTGGTGATGGCTTCAAAATCGCAAGAGAAGGAGGAGTGTATGGCTGAGTGAAAGGGGAAAGTGGAAGGGTGGGTCCTTAAATAGACGAAACCCTAACCGCTCTCCATTATCTCTCTCTTTTTTTTTTATTTTTTTTTATTGTTTTTGGGTCCGGAACACTTACCTGGAACAGGCGATGGGTTGTTCCACCAGAAGAACAATCCTTCGGTTGTTCTGACTGAAGTGTTCGGTTTTTTTTTTTTTTTGACATGCAAACTAAATCTGAAAAGAAATAAAATAGACTATAGAAAACAATATATACACTCACCAGTGGATTGCCTCCCACCAAGCGCTTAGTTAAAGTCATTAGCTTGACTTGGTTCAGCCGATCAGGCTGATGGGGGATCGCTTAGGGGAATTTCTTCACCCTCTGCGATTGTGGAGTCAGCAAGGTAATGCTTGATGCACTGACCATTGACGCGAACTCGTCTCCCTTTCTGTCCAACAACATAACATCTCCGTAAGGGTGGACTTCCTTAATGGTGAAGGGTCCGGACCATCTAGATTTCAGCTTGCCTGGGAACAACCTAAGTCTGGAGTTGAAGAGCAAGACCTTATCGTTTGGTTCGAAACGTCTGGCAATGATTCGCTTGTCATGGTAGGCTTTGGTCTTCTCCTTATAAGTTTTGGAACTCTCATAGGCAAGGTGTCTTATCTCTTCCAGCTCATGGACATGGATCATGCACCTCTCAGTTGCTGGCTTGATGTCGAAATTCAGTAACTTGACCGCCCATGCAGCCTTGTATTCAAGCTCGACAGGAAGATGACAAGCCTTACCGTAGACCAGGTGATAGGGGGTGGTCCCTAGCGACGTTTTGTAGGCTGTTTTGTAGGCCCAGAGAGCATTGTCCAGCTTAAACGACCAGTCTTTGTGCGAGGTATTGACAGTTTTCAGAAGAATGTTCTTGACTTCCCTGTTGGAAACTTACAACCTGTCCACTCGTCTGGGGGTGATAATCGGTATCCACCTTGTGTTTCACCCCATTCTTCTTCAACAGGCCCTGAAATGCCTTGTTGATGTAGTGTGTTCCGCCATCGCTAATGACAACTCTAGGCACCCCAAATCTCGGAAAGATGATGGAGCTGAACATCTTAATCACCACTTTTGCATCATTAGTGGGACTCACCACTGCTTCTACCCACTTGGAGACATAGTCAACGGCGACCAGGATGTACTCGTTCTTGAAGGACGGAGGGAATGGTCCCATGAAGTCGACTCCCCAACAGTCGAACACCTCAACTTCTAAAATGTAATTCTAAGGCATTTCATTCCTTTTGTTGATGTACCCAAGTCGCTGGCATGCATCGCATCGAGCTATGTAGGCGTGAGCATCTCTGAACATAGTTGGCCACTAGAAACCTGCTTGGAGGATTTTGGAAACCGTTTTGAATGTGGCGAAGTGCCCTGCATAGGAGGAACGATGGCAATGATGTAGAATCCCTGGAATATCTGCCTCTGGAACACACCTTCTGAATATGCCATCCTTGCAATGTTTGTACAAGTACGGTTCATCCCAAACATACTACCTCGCCTCTCTTCAGAATTTCCTCTTCTTGTTTCCAGTGAACTTAAGTTGTTCCTTTTCAGCAGCTAGGAAGTTCGCAATCTCAGCAATCCAGGGGAGGTGAGAGTACTACTTTTGGATCGCGGCTACTGGTTGTTCCGGTACGCGAGAACAATCGGATGTTATGCTCAGGGGTTGTTCCGCGAAGCGCAGACCAATCGTGTTGACGTGTTCCACTGTGTGTTCTTCATCAAGAGATGTGTCGTCCTCAATCTTCATTCTGGACAAGTGGTCTGCAACCCCATTCTCGACTCCCTTTTTGTCTTTTATCTCGAGATCAAATTCTTGGAGAAGAAGAATCCACCTCAACAACCTCGGTTTTGCATCCTTCTTTGTGAGCAAGTACTTAAGAGCAGCATGGTCTATGTGCACAATCACCTTTGATCCCACCAGGTAGGATCTGAACTTCTCGAATGCAAAAACAATAGCCAGGAGTTCCTTCTCAGTCGTAGCGTATCTGCATTGAGCTTCATCCATGGTTTTGCTTGCACATGAAGTTTCTTATCCTTGCGCTGCCCAAGGACTGCTCCAACTGCAAAATCGCTAGCATCAGTCATGATCTCAAAAGGGAGATTCCAGTCTGGCGGTTGTACAACAGGTGCGCTGACTGGAGCTCCTTTGATCGTATGGAACGCAGCTAAGCACTCCCTGTCGAAATCAAACTTGATCTCCTTGCAGAGCAGTCTGGTGAGTTGTCTCGCTATTTTTGAGAAATCCTGAATGAACCTCCTGTAAAACCCTGCGTGAACCAAGAAGCTTCTGATAGCTTTCACAGTTGTTGGTGGCTGCAAGCTCATCATCACTTCGACCTTTGTCTTATCTACCTCAATGCCGTTCTCGGAGATCTTATGCCTTAGAACAATCCCATCTCTGACCATGAAGTGGCACTTCTCCCAATTGAGCACCAGATGTTTCTCCTCACACCTTTTGAGTTCCCTGCACAAGTTTGACAAACAGACACTAAAGGAGCTTCCATAGACACTGATATCGTCCATGAAAACCTCCATAATGTCTTCAATCAGGTCAGTAAAGATCGACATCATGCAGCGCTGAAATGTTGTTGGCGCATTGCACAGGCCTAATGGCATTCTGCTGTATGTGTACGTTCCGTATGGGCATGTGAATGTCGTCTTCTCCTGATCGTCCGGATGGATAGGGATCTGAAAGAAACCTGAATAACCATCTAAAAAGCAGTAATATGGGTGGTTGGCCAATCTCTCAAGCATTTGATCAATGAAGGGAAGTGGAAAGTGATCATTTCTAGTGGCTGCATTTAATTTTCTGAAATCAATGCACATGCGATGTCCTGTCACTATTCTAGTAGAGATCAATTCATTCTTTTTCATTTGTGATAACAGTGATCCCACCTTTCTTAGGTACTACATGAACAGGGCTAACCCACTTACTATCAGATATGTCATAGATCACACCCGCTTCAAGAAGTTTCATTATCTCTTTCTTAACAACATCTTTTAGATTCGGGTTTAAGCTCCTCAGATGTTCAAAAGAAGTCATTGATTCATCTTCTAGGTGTATTATATGCATGCATAAATTAGTTGAGATGCCAGGTATGTCAGCTAGTGAATATCCTAATGCCTTACGATACTTCCTAAGCTAACATAAAAGCAATGTAGTTTCCACATTATTGAGTTCAGCGTTCACAATGACTGGGTAAGTGGAATTCGGACCTAAGAAAGCGTACACGAGCCCCTTGGGAAGGGGTTTTAGCTCAACCTTGGGAGCCTTCAACTTGCTCTAGGGATCACCAGGTAGGTTCGGCGGAACAAGCGAGTTCGGTAAAGGGGTCGCTCCAGTTGGAGTGTTCTCGTCCTTGCTGCTTTCTTCCCCCAGACTTAGACTCGCCACCATTCTTCCCATACTCCTTCTGGAGTCAAGCATCTTAGAATACCCGTCTGCGTCAATGTTCTCGACACTCTTTTCGGACTCACCTCTTACTAGTGCAAGCTCAAGTGGATCTTCTATAAGAATCTCCTCGATCATCCCGTCGTGAGGTTGCAGCGGATCAATCCCTTCATCCACCTCGAAGGTCTGTCCATCCAGCATCGGCTTCTTCAGCAGCTCATCCATCTCGAACTGCATGACTATGTCCCCCAGATTGAGATCAATCTTCCCTTGCCGTACATCAATGATGGCTCCAACAGTACATAGGAATGGTCTTCCTAAGATGAGAGGATCTTTGGATTCCTCTTCCAGCTGTAGAACTACGAGGTCTGCTGGAACAGAGGTGTTCCCAACTTTTACTTGGAGATCCTCTAGAATACTAACCGGGGACTTAACTGATCTATCCGCGAACACCAAGGACATCTTAGTTGGTTTGAAATGCGTGTATCCCAGACGTCGTGCTACAGAGTAGGGCATGAGGTTTACGCTGGATCCCAGATCAACCAAGGAGCATGAGAAAATTGTCTTCCCAATCTGGATAGAGAGGACGAATTTGCCTGGGTCTCCTCGCTTCTTTATCTGCCTGTTCTGAAGCACGGCGCTGCACTCCTTAGACACAGTCATTAATTCGCTCTCCTCTGATATTTTTCCTGAGATCAATCCCTTCATAAAGCTGCGCATGGAGGGCATCATCTGGATCGCATCCATCAAGGGGAGTCGGACGGTTAGGTCCTCCAGCATCTTTCTGCACTTCATCTCCTCTCGGTCCTTACGAGTAGCCTTTGCTGGAAAAGGGTAAGGGACTTTAGGATTTTATTCGCGAGCAGGAACAGGCTCTGGGATCGGGCGGACAGCCTCAGCTGGTTGTTCTGGTCCTGGCGAATTGGTTCCAACTGTTGGTTCCCTCTCCTTCTCAGCTGTCGGGGTATCGGCTGGTGGTTGTTCTGACTCTTTCTGCTTCCCCTTCTCAGCCGCAGTGAACCTCTTCTTTACCGGCTCAGACAGTTGCTTTCTACTTCCCAACTCAACCGCATTGCACTCCTTAGGGTTTTTGTCGGTTTTCCCAGGTTGAGTACCTTGTTGCCTCTTGACGCTCTCAGCAGTCTGAGCAATCTGAATGTCCATCTGTCTCATATGACTCATGACATTGTCGTACTTGGTGCTCAAATCGCTGAACATATGGTTTATTCTGGTATTGATCTCGGTAGTAAACTGGTTTAGAGCGTTCCCTTGGAGCTGTTGTCCATGGAGCAGCTGCTGCAACATAGCTTTTGTCTCATCTTGCGTAACAGCGATAGGAGCGGAGGTAGCTGGCTGAGTGTTCTGGTGTTTCTGCATCTGAGGTGGATTGTTCTGCGGTTAGCTTAGAACATAGTTCTGGGGTTGGTAGTTCTTTTGATACCCGGCATACTGACCTTGGTTACTTTGTGCAGGATCAGCTGGTTTGTCTTGCTTAGGCCAGAAAAATTGTGGGTTGTTCCTCACGTTAGGGTTTGGGTGGTAGTTTTTGAGCTGCCATCCTTGCCCATTCACGTAGCTCACCTCTTGCTGCTCATCTCCTGATATTTCAGCATCAAACACCAGGTCACCAGCACTCTTCTCAGGAGCTGTTTCTTCCATTATGAACACTTGGCTTTGGTTTCCCTTAAGCAGTTGGTCCACCTTTGCAGCGAGATCATCTATGCTGTTCACACTCTTCGAGTGTCATGCTCCTTGTTCTTGTTTAGTGAACTTGAAGCCATGTTCTCAATCAGCTCGAACGCACCAGGTGTGGTTTGAGCCATGAAGTCTCCATTACTCGAAGAATCAAAGGTGTTTCGAAACTCATAGCTCACTCCATCATAGAACACCTCCAATATATAGTCATCGTCAAACCCATGGTGCGGCCACTCTCTCTGGTACTCCTTGTACCTCTACCAAGCTTCATGAAAAGGTTCATCAGACTTCTGCTTGAAATTGGAGATCCTGTGCCGTAGAGCCGCGGTTTTAGACTTCCTGTAGAAGTGGCTCAGGAACGCTGATCGGACCTTGTCCCATGAGGTAAGAGAACCGGTCGGCAGAGATTGGAGCCAGCGAGAAGCTTTCCCTTCAAGAGAGAATGGGAACAGCGTGCATTTGACATAATCTGGTGGCACTCCATTAGAGCGAGAGAAATTGTAGATTTTCTCAAAGGCTTCGATATGGTCCATCGGGATGTCAGTAGTGAGACCACTGAACGTGCTCTTCTGTACCAGACTTATCAGTGCAGGTTTGATCTCATAGTCATGCCAAGTGCAAGGAGGAGGGTTGATGGGGGAGCGGTTAGTAGCGAAGTTCCGCGGAAGGTTCCGCTCCCCAATAGGAGCACCACGCTCTTCTCGCGCGGCGTTCTCAGCTGCTTCTTGAGCAGCTTGTTGCTGATTTAGGATGGTCTGCTACATCTGCAACATCTGTTGTTGCTGAGTCTACATTTGTTGTTGAATGATTGCCAGTGCAGCAGTGAGGTCATCCTGATTGCCGTGATCACCCATGTTGGTGTCGGTTGTTCTCGGCTGTTGACGATTCTGTCTGTTTTATCTTGCGAGTTTGTCGTTGGTCAGTTAATGTAGTGGTCCTTGTGCGTTGCTCCGAGTATGTCTACTGGTCATGCACTTGGATCATCTGTTCCAACAAAGAATTAAAAGCAAGTTAGATATCTCAGACTAAATATTAAACCAAAAAATAAAGGTAAAATTCTGGTCCCTGTCGCAACGGCGCCAAAATTTGATACACTAAAAATGAATCCTTGCTACTGTCAAGTTAACAGTGGTAATTGTAATATTTGAGATTCAATCCAGAAGACCAGTTTACTCTTTACTCTTTACTCTTATGAGTTCAATATTAAGTTGGGAAACAAGTGGGGTTTTAAAATCAATGGTGACGCAAGTAACTAGAATACCTAGAGATTCAAATTCGATTTAAATGAAAGCCGGCTTAGGGTTGTTCATCGGGTGTCAATGCGGAACCAAACAACTATTCAAGTGCAATGAGGTGCAGTCTAGAACTCGGATCACTCGGCTAGAACAATCCACTATCGCGGACTTGTTCCCTTTGCTGATCGGTATTGAGTCCTAAGCTCTCACTTGGAACAAGACGCGATAGCAAGTCTTAGGGATCAGATCTGATTAATTCACTTAATACCCTAATATATACTCTCGCTGATTAGGGATATGAATCTCCTTCAATATATATCAATTTATCTCCTAACCGGTTAGCTAGGTGATTAAACTAGAGATCGAACATTAAGTGATCAATTCAATGCAAGCAGTAAGAACAATATGAATGAAGAACAGTTATAATCACTTATTTGCGTTTAGCTCATGCGATTGACACCCTAAACCCTAAGCAAGCTTAGCCGACTACTCAATCATAAAGCAAGATGACACAGACATGATTTCTGAATAATACTGCATATAAAATAAAGTAGAAAGACAAGGGTTCAGGATGATCTTCTCGTGAAAATGAGAGATGAAGCCTTCTCCCTTACAAGTTTCTAAATCCAAAATAGTTCTAGGTCTCTTGTAAAAGTCGCGTAAGGAATTAGAAATGATAGCATAGGCTTTTTATATGGAGGCGCCGGCAGCTGAGAAAGGAGAGAAAATCTAGGGCAAACCCCTGAAATCTTGGAGGTTTCCTTAATAGTCGGGAACAGTCAGTCGCTTGCTCTTTCTGGGAACAACCTTCAGATTGATCCGACTAGTTGTTTTGCGTTAGATATTCCAAAATGACTTCTTCCTTCATGGCACTCTCTTCCTTACTCTTTCACCTGCTCCAAACCTGGAATGATATCAAATAAGCATGAATTAGGACTGAGAATTAACTCAAAGAAAACATATAATGGTATTAAAAACACCATATATCAGAGATGCCTCTTATTTCTTTCAACCACTCCATTCTGCTGAGGTGTATAAGGATAAATTGTTTTGTGAACTATACCCAAATTTTCTAAGTGATTCTTGAATGTGTGACTAGTTTATTCACTTCCATTATCTGGCCTAAGTACCTTCACATTAGCATTTGAAGTTAGTGACATAAGATTGGAAGTTCATGAAAGCATGTAAAAAACAATCCTTAAAAGGCAGTGATGCCAGCCAAGTATACTTTGCCTTCTCATATATAAAAGTGACAAAGTACTTGTAGTTATCTCTAGACACACATGGAGATCTCCAAACATCAGACTAATCTAAGTCAAATCACTTCTCATAGATGGTTATCGATGTAGGGAAGACAGATTTGTAATGTTTTCCTAAGATGCCTACTTCACATTCCAAGTGGTTAAAGGGCATCATATCTGGCATCATGAGTTCTAATGGACGAGAGTGTGGGTGACGTAAAAAGGCTGTTTCCTTCTCCAATCACCTTTCCTGTCTGTATTTTTTCAAACTCAACGTCACGGGGTCTAAAAACCACCTGACAATTCAGGTCAATCATGGCTTTCCTCACTAAGAATAGTTTGGATGCAAGCCTAAGATTCTCAATTCCTTCGTTCTTCACCTTATATCCATTTGATTATAACATTCCCAAGAACAGGTGTAACATCATTAATTAGATTCTTGTCACTAATCATGTCATGACTAGCCTCTGAATCTATTGTAATTGACTTATAAATAAGAGAATGAGCACCTTACTTCTTAGAGGAGATGATGGCTTTTGCAGCTTTGATTAGTAGCTCAATCTCACTCAAGCTGTGGGACCATCATTTGACATTGACTTGTTCCACATTTCTCCACAATTGGATTCACTCATGAGAGAAGAGTAGGCCTCACGGTTCTCTCTATTACGACCGAGCAAATCACTATCATGTAACTTGTTTCCAATAAATTCGGTGTCGAGCCTCTTAGGCTTCGTCTTCCTAGGTGATGACTTCAGCTATGTTCAACTAAAGCCTCTCAGAACAGCTTTTGTGACTGAAACAAACTTATATGAAAACAATTTTCATAAGGCTAAAGGAAGGATTATGCGAAACACTAATTGTATGATAAAACCTAAATTGCAAATATTTTTATACTACATCTGTAGCCTCAATGCCAAAACACATGCATAATTGACCTAAGTCCTCGAATAAACTCTTTGGCCCTTTGTCAATTACACCTTCTTGAAATTCAAGAACCCCGATCCCGATTGCCAGGGAAGGCCTAAAATTAGAGCTTAATACTAGACTTTGTTATTATAAGAGATGAATCCTTTGGATCACTCCAACTACGCCGTGTATCTAAGGTGCATGTGACGTGTCTTGCGCCAAAGATCTTGGTATGTTGTGTAACCGTTTGACCGCAAAGTAACGGATCTTAGTTATTATTTTATTAGACCTGGAGCTCGCTTCCTCGAGCTGTGAAGTACTCTTTTTAGGTAAGAATAGCTAGGCTTTGCTGATGATCAAGTGAAAACTGTAAATTTAGCCCATTGCGATTGGGCCTATATCAGACTGGATTTATATACTAAATCCTTCTATAACATTAACTAAGCTTCTTCACACCCAAAAATCCTTTTCTCTTACTTATCTAACATTAACAAAGAAATAATATCTCAAATAAATCATGTCAAAGACGAAGTTACAATAATCTTTCTTCCAAGATTCTTTCTTCATGAGAAACTAAATTTACTTAAAAATTACTTTCCTCTTCTCTCCTTTTTCACAAATAAAGTAATCTTAATCGCAAGAATCTCTTTCCCATTGGTCATCACAAATGGTCCCTTTTACAAGTAGTTACATGTGTTTACATATTTAAGTAGAATATATTGGATAAATAAAAATCGAAGATGAAAAAAAATTAAGATTATGTCCTCAAAAGATTTAGCAATTATAGATAAAAATCTACTATATCTTTGAAAAAGGGCCCACATTTCAATGTATTGATTCAAGCCACATAAAATTGTGTATATTGGATTCGAATCTTGTTAATGAAACGTGTATACGAAATCAAACAACATACATTGTAGGAGGTTCAACCCAGAGGAGAAAATTAGAAGCAAAGAAAGAAAGTATATCCTTAAAAAATTAAAATTTAGAGATGAAAATCTACTATTCGTATGAATGTTTACCACATGTCATTATGAATTGAAAGAGAATCGAAAGCGCGTGTACAACTTTATTATATAGTCAACACGTATATATATACACATTTGTACATATTGATTTTATGATAATTGTTGATTAAAAGTAAGGAAAATATATGGCCAAATTTGGAACAAAATAATGTTAGAACTTCCAATGACTAATTTCACTATATAAAGCCAATGCTTAACCATACTTTTTCATCCCCTCTTGCTTCTATCTAACATAAAAGAGAAAGAATGTCTCAATCAAATCGTTTCAACGATGAAGTTACAGTACCATTTCTCCCAAATATCTCTCTTCACGAGAAACTACATTTACTTAAAAATTTATTTGCTCTTCTCTCCCTCTTTGCAATAGAAGCAATCTCCATTTTAAGAATCGCTTACCCATTGATCATCACAAATGTTCTCCTTTACGTTCGCTCCTTCATATCTATTCCTGGCCGGTCTTGGTGGCCCCACTCTTGCAGGCGGCTCCGTCGCACTTGCATTTGCCAACATCACCGCTTACTCGTTCTTCTCCGGTTTAACCATGGGTGTAGACTCAATTTGCTCACAAGCAATTGGTGCAACAAACTATAAACTCTTCCGGGCAACAATCCGTCGAGGAATCATCCTACTCCTTGTCACAACTCTCCCTGTTTTTCTTCTATGGATAAACACCGAGAGGATTCTGAAATTGTTAAAACAGGACGAGGAGCTCGCATCCATAGCTCACACCTTTCTGCTTTACTCTGTTCCAGATCTCCTTGCTCAATCTTTCTTACACCCATTAAGAGCTTATTTCAGGACACAGTCAAAGACTATACCTTTATCCGTATGCACAGGGATTGCGAGTGTTCTCCACTTTCCGGTTACATTCCTCCTAGTGTCATACCTCTTTGAGATCAAAGGTATTGCTTTGAGTGGTGCTCTGTCAAATTTCAACCTTGTCATATTTCTCTTCATCTACATAGCTTTCTTCGAAGAAAAGCTAAGTAAAGATGAGAAGGTCTCAGAGGAGTCGTATGAATAGAGTGTGAGAGAATGGAAGAAGCTGCTTGGTCTCGCGGTACCCAGTTGTGTTGCAGTTTGTCCCGAGTGGTGGTGCTACGAGATCATGATTGTGCTTTGTGGGTTACTTATAAACCCTAAAGTATCTGTTTCGTCAATGGGTATACTCATCCAAATCACTTCCCTTGTTTATATTTTCCCTCATTCACTTCCCTTAGTGATTTTGGTGCATTTTAGAGATAAAATAATAAAGACTTGTAGCTGACCATCGACCAGCCTAGCGATCGATGATCGAGGATGATAATCGATCGACACACATCCTGTGTTGTCGATCGACGGCGAAACGAGCAAAGTTCTGATTGTTTCAAGCCGACTTTAAGCCCAAGTCCCACAAGAATTACCAGATTACCCCTGGCGAGTTTTAACCTAATATTTATGTGCTCTGCTATTGTTCTAGGCAATACACGCTTTCATACTTTTCACAGCAAAATACTTAGAGTCTTAGGTTTGGAGAGAAGATCCAAGAACTCTTTCAGAGATTTGTGATTGGAACTCCAAGTTTTCTTACTCTATTTTATTTATGCAGTTTTCATATTTTTTTGTGATGAATTGCTTAGCTATGTATGAGTAGTTCTCCTTGTTAGATTTAGGGTTCAGATATTCATGAGGGATTAGCACAAAATATAGAATTTCTAAGTATTAGGATATCCATCAATTAAACTGTTCTCAATGCTTGTGTTCTAGAGTAGCTAACTAGGACCTTGCCTATAAGATATTAGGGCGCAAGCGAAAACTTGGTTCTCTGTCTGAATTAGTTTAGATTGTTTGCTAGAAACAAGCAGAATCTGGTTTAGTTAAACCTAGTGAACACGTCAAACTCGTGCGTTAAAGCTCCCTAGAAGGTACGTTGATCGACAACTCGTGCGTTAAAGCTCCTTCTCCTTTGGTAAACTGATACCAAGACTTTCCATAATTATCCTCAGGTTATTGGCACAGTCTGATGCTTGTGACAGATCCATGAATTCAACTCAATTATTCTAATCATAAAACATTTTTCCTTCCATGAACTTTGCATCTCTTGATACAACCACTCTTCTTGTTTCAGGGTTGTAACATTGGTGTCCTTTTTGTGTATAGGAGTACCCAATGAACATACACTTCATGCTTTTTGCTACTAGTTTGTTCCCTTGCTCTCATGGTATCAACATAAAGAAAACGCATCCAAACACTCTAAGGTGGTGGAACGGAAAGTCTGATTTGGTTCATCACTTTATAAGGAGATTTATTCTACAGCACCTTGGTAGGAATTCGGTTGATCAGATAGCTTGTTGTCACCACAACATCACTCCCGATCCGTTTACGAACATTGGTATGAGATTGATACACTAAAAATGAATCCTTGCTACTGTCAAGTTTGTGAGAGACAAGGTTTCACTTCTTAGATTTAGGTTAGGTCAAGAGAGATGAATGAGAATCGTGGGCTGAATCCCGTAAATAAACTTGAAGAATGAATATGATTTTATTGATGAGTTGAAAGATGATGAATACAAAGGAATGTATCTTGAGATGATTGCTAAAGAATACGTAATGCTTTTAATCTAGTACAAAAGTTGATATATGGAAAAGAGATCCCCTTTGTCTTTTATCTTCTCCATCTTTATATAGTCTAGGTTTCGTTGGCAACCCTTCAACTGTTCTCCTAGATATTTGGCTTCAATTACGGAGCTCGCTTTAGGCTCCTCTTGACCGAGTCTCTTAAGGTGTTAGCTCACTTTCTGTCGTGACCTCTGCTATGATGTCTCCCAGGTCCAGTCGTCAGCTCGGCTTTCAGCTCCCTTTGTTATGATGGGCTTATCGCAACCCACATGCTAGCTCACGCTTATCGGTACCTCACCTGAGGGTCATATTCGGGTCCAACAGTTGCCCCCAGCTTCCGAATAAAATCCTTTGTCTCGGAAGCTAGAATCTAGCTATCGATCTTATCTTTTCGTTAAGATAATGATTAGTTCTTATCCTATTTAGATTCAGCTTACTCGATCTAACGGTCTTTATTACGTTTGGCAGAATCTATGGTTCAGATGGAGAGGGTTTGAAATGACTTTTCCGAATCTCGAGAGGTGATGGGATATAAAGCGGTGAACATTAACTGCTAGCCTTCCACTTTCTCCACGCCTCCGTTCGGTTTTCAAGGTAACTTCTCTCTCTTTATTTTACTGCGATTTTTTTATCTTCCTCGTTACTTTTCTCTGCAAATTCTCTCCCAAACCTTGCAATCGATTTTCTCCTTAACCTTCCCATACTATGGATCATCCGAAAGAAGGTTCCGGGGAATCCGGGATGCCTCCCTCTGCTTCTGGAGCTAAACTACTGAAAGTTAAGCAAGAAATCGGAGCCAAGATGAGGAAGGGGAAAAAGACAGCCAGGGAGGCAATCGCGACCAGAGTTTCTAAACGGAAGAAGAAAGACGATTCTAGTGGGAGCAGTCCTCACTCGCCTTCGTTGCTGAAAAATCAAGACGTGGTTAACCTCATGGTTCAAGCTCTCGCCCAAAAGGAGCTTGGCCGTGCCTGTAATTCTGACGAAACCCCCGAGACCGCTCCGGAGGGTTGGTTCTGTTGCCATGAGAAGTACATCTCCAAGTCTCACTTGAGATTTCCTCTTCCGACCCTACTGCTTGATCTACTAGATCATTATCAGTTAGCCCTTTCCCAACTCTGTCCCTCGGTTATCCGGGTGATAAACGGCTTTATCACTAGGTCCAAAGAGGAGGGGGTTAGCGTCGGTCTTACCGAACTTATGAGCCTCTTTTCCCTGAAGGAAAGCGCCTCTAAGGAGGGTGGTACCGGGACCTACTACCTCCCTAGTCGTCCCAATCATGTTATCTTCAGATTCTCTAGTAGTGATGATGACTGGAGGAAGAAGTATTTTTACGTTAAAGTTGATCCTTCGACGGTTCCTGTGGGTCGGAACCTTAGGGTCACTTGGACTAATCCATCTGGTTAGGAATTCTAGGGATATTTTTTTTGTTTTATTCATTTATGGCCGAGTAACCTTTTGCTCTGATTTACTTGCAGAAATCGAAGATCCCCCGAAGCTCTCTACCAAGCTCACCAGGGCTCTATACCGCAAGTTGCAACAGAGTCCCTGTACCTGGGTGGCCTACACCACTTCTCGAATAAGTGCAGCCAGATTCCCAGATACCTACAACGCCTCTTTCCAAGATCCCATTCCTGCTGAGAACCTTGAGAGTGAGTTCTTGTCGAACCTTTTCAATGATTTTATCGCTTTGAAGTTTTTAAACTTAAGGATTTCCATTGTTCCAGTTTCGGCAGGCGATTCGGTTGTATCGATCTCAACTGGTGCTAGTGCTTCGGGAACTGAAAAGTCTCAGCCAGGTGACATGACTCTGCGACCGTCATTCCGTTCTAGGGGTAACCCCTCTAAAGCTGCCAGTGCTTCTCGTGGAAGCGACAGGAACCAAGGAGGATCGTTCCTTATCTCAATGAAGGAAGTTTTGGACGACGGAGGATCCAAACCTGTTGTCGAGACTACTCCAACTGAGGTTGTAGCTCAGGATGCTGCTCCTCTCCCTGAGGTCCAGGTGCCGGAGGCTGACTACCAGGCTCCGAAGGGTACCTCTGAGATCGAGCCGTCGAGACACAAGAGGCCCAGGATCGATCAGGGCGGAGCTTCCATCCGTTCTTCTTCCTCGTCCTCTAGAGGAGGGACTGTTGGGTGGAGCTTTACCCATTCGAAGCCTGGGTCGATCCTGGATGACTCTTGGGGCCTAGCTGCGATAATGAGGCACCTGAAGAGCGTGGGATGTCCCCTTCCAGCGCTCAAGGACCTGACTAACCGAGATGAGTATCTCGATATTGCCCACTGTATGGGTCAGGTACGTGATCTCTATCTGTTATTTGTTTACATTCTTTGGAGACGATGATATATATATATATTTTCTTTGGATTTATTGCAGTTGGCTGGGGCTGTTAACAGGGCCCAGCTCAGGTTTGAGAATGCTCTGTGTGCTGCCCCCAATGCTGGTGAACTTGCTGAGGTTACCGAGATGGTTAAGGCAGCCAAAACCGATCTTGACCAAGCCCGGGTTCGAATTTCTGAACTCGAAGCCGAAGTGACGAGGCTAGGCTCGAAGGCCGATGCTCAGCAAGGAGAGATCGAGAGTCAAAAGCTCGATATCCAGGTGAAGAGCAGGAGGATCAATGATTTAGAGGCTGCTCGAAAGATAGCTGAGCATCAAGTACGTGAGCTCATTGCCTCATCCCGGGATAGCCAGAAGAACAAGGAAGCTGAAGTCAAGCTGGCTGTCAGGGAAGGGAAGAAAGAAGTCGCCGAAGCTTACGGCAAGATCCTGGTCTGTGTTAAGGAGAAGTTTGCTAGGAAGAAAGATGAGGTCGACGCTTTGGTGTACGCTCAGGAGCTCCAAGCTAATGCCGACCTCTTGAAGGATATGCTGAACAACAAGATCCAAAGCGTTGAAGAGGAGTACAACCAATTGGTGGCCTTATTACCAGAAGCGACAACTGCGTATGAGAAGGCTCAAGTCTCTGACTTCTCGGTCAGCAAGCTTCCTCTTCCCCAGATCTCGGAGAGTTCAGGTACTTTCGAGATTAACATGTTTAATCCATCCTTTTCTGGGGAGTATGGCTCTAATTTGGGTTTGATGGCTCCTGACTTAGCTCCAGTCGAGGCAGCAATAGGAGGTGACGGCAATGTGGTCGATGAGGGAGTTCCTGCCGGTGCTGGTGATCCGATTCAGGAAGAGAAGGAAGATTGAGAGCTACGGCTCTTTTAACTTTATGTTTTGTGTTTTTAAGACTTCGGCCTAAGGGCTTTGTTTCGTTATGTTTTGTGACTTAGTGCCTGAGGAGGCCTTTAAACCTTAACGCTTGCTGGATTTCAATAGCCTGGGGAGGTTTTTAAACCCTTTCTTATGTTTAAATCGTGGCTATTATTTCTGTTTTAAGTTTTTGAACTTAACCTCGTTTCATTTAATCATAGTGATTGCGAATCTCAGATGAGTTGTGTGCCGTCATCGTTGAGTCGGATTAGGACCTTTAGTCTTTATTTATGATAAGCATTTAGCTTAATGGATATTCGGTCGTGATAACCTTAAAGAGAAGTTCTTGATTTTAGCTCGGGGACCTGAGTCCGATTCGAAAGGTTCTGGGACCTGGTTGTTCAGGTTCGTAGGAACCTGGATTTAGATTCATAGGGACCTGAGTTAATTCGAAGGACTTCGAGGCCTTTGAAGTTTAACGGATGGAATTGAGGAATTTCGGGATTTTCCTGATTCTTTAGGATTTTAAGACCTTTCGATTTTGATAAGGGTTTCAAGACCTTTTGGTTTTGATTAGGATTTTAGGACCTGGTTGATTGTTAAGGATTTTGATTGTCAAGGATTTTAGGACCTTGTTGATTGTTAAGGATTTTGAGACCTTAGTTTATGTTAAGGATTTTAGGACCTTGCTGATTGTTAAGGATTTTAAGACCTTAGTTTATGTTAAGGATTTTAAGGATTTTAAGACCTTGGTTTATGTTAAGGATTTTAAGACCTTTGGGTGTATTAAGGATTTTAAGACCTTTGGGTGTATTAAGGATTTTAAGACCTTAGGTTCAGGTTTTAGGGACCTGAATGTATTCGAGATTGTTGAGCTTAGGTCCCGATTTAGGGGGACCTAAATTTTCTTGGAGGGTTTTAAGACCTTTGATGTTTATGAAACTGAATCAATCGTTTTATTAATATCAGATATCAGAGAATACATGATTCAGATTATTTACACAGTAACTATTTTTAGGCTAAGTGTTCTTGGTAACACCTGCCCCTTTGGCTTAGGTGAGGAGGTTGGTGAGAAGAGGTTGGGGCTGCACTCATGACGGAGTTGCCTACGTACCCAGTCAAGGGATCAAGCCAAACGTAGTTCAGGGGTTTTAGGTACCTAATGATAGTATCTTTTGAGGTTCGTGGCATTCCACGATCGGATTTCAGGTACCCCGGTTCGTACCTTCTGGAGTTTGTAAACTCCGGGTCGTACTATGTGGATAATTCGGTAGGGTCCTTCCCAGTTGGTTCCTAACTTTCCAGCTCCCGGTTCCTTTGTTCCTTCGAACACTTTCCTAAGCACTAGGTCCCCTACGGCGAACTGTCGGGGCCTTACTTTGGAATTGTAGTGTCGTGCCATTGCTTGCTGATAATTTTGAATGCGAAGCAAGGCTTGGTCTCGTCTTTCCTCGATCAAGTCGAGGCTATCCATCAGGAGCTGGTTATTAGCTGCGGGATTTGAGGTGCAGAGCTCCCGTCTGAGGCTACCTGCGGTGGTTTCTGCTGGGACGACAGCTTCCATCCCATAAGCTAAGGAGAAGGGAGTTTCCTCTGTAGCTTTTCGTGGGGTGGTTCGGCAGGCCCATAGTACTTCGGGTAGTTTTTCCGACCAAAGCTCCTTTTGGGCTCCTAGGCGTTTCTTGAGGTTTGCTAAAACTGATTTGTTGGCAGCCTCCGCCTGTCCGTTCCCTTGAGGTCGCCGAGGTGATGAGAAGGTGAGGCGGATGTTCCATTTATCGCAGAAACTTTTGAAGTCGTGGGATATGAACTGTCCTCCATTGTCGGTTACGATTTCGTATGGGACGCCATGCCTGCATACGATGTTTTTCCAAACAAATCCTTCGACCTCGAATCTGTTTATTTGTTGGAAAGCTTCAGCTTCAATCCATTTCGTGAAGTAGTCGGTTAGGACCAGGAGGTTTAGTAACTTCTTTCCTTTCCCTGAAGGTACTAATGGACCTATAATGTCCATAGACCACCTCATGAATGGGTAGGGAGCTGATATGTTAGACAGCTTTTCCGCTGGTTGGTGTATGATCGGTGCATGCCTTTGGCATTTGTCGCACGATGAGGAGTAGACCTCACAATCTGCGATAATGGTAGGCCAGAAGTAGCCTTGTCTTTTTATTCGGATGGCTAAGGCTCTGCCTCCGGAATGGTTTCCACAGGAACCGTCGTGCATTTCCTTCATGAGTTTCATAGCTACTAGGCCGTGAACGCATTTTAGGTAAGGTCCGGAGACACTTCGTTTGTGGAGGGCTGACTCGATTATACAGTATCTTGCTGCTAAAGCTTTGAGTTTTCGAGCCTCCCACTTGTTGGGTGGAATTTTTCCCTCTAGGATGTAATCCATGATCGGTATTCTCCAGTCTTCTCTCCCTACAACTTTGTTGTGAAGAGAGGAGGGAGATTCCTGTTCGGGACCTGGTGCCGTGGTGCCCCCGGAGATATTCGTTGGAGTAGGTTCTGGGTTCTGAGGAATATCTCCAATTTCCTCGTTATCCCCTGTGGTTTGTGTAGCGTTCCTAGATGCGTTTTTAAGAGCGGTGCGGCTTCTTGTTTGGACTTTATAGACAAGTGGCTCCGAGGTCTGGATGGTGCCCCCGGAGGTACTCGTAGAGTTAGGCTCTAGGGAGTCTGAACTTCGGTGAGTACCTTCACTTTTGTCGTTGTTTTCCGGGTTCTGGGTTGCTTTCCTGGAGGTGTGCTTTCTAAAGCTGCGTGTTCTAGTTTTCGGGAACCAGAATGTCGTGAAAACTTGGGTAGCTACCGTCGGGAGGCTGTTATCCTCTATTTTTTCCTTTGGTTTGCTATCCATCTCAGCCTTGGTAGCTATGTCGATACTTGGCTTCTCGATTCCTTCCACGGGTATAATTCGTTTTACGAGAGGGTCGGATGTGGAAGCTAATGCGGCGAGCGCGTCTGCTGAGGAGTTCTCCCCTCGTGGGATCCTCGTTAGCTCGAACTTGTCAAACTGCTTTGTGAGGTTTAGGACGACCTCGAGGTATGCCCCCATTCTTTCGTCCCTTGTTTCGTATTCCCCGTGAAACTGGCTAGCTACCAGCTGCGAGTCGCTGTAGGCGTTTAGCTCCCGAATTCCGAGGCTCAGGGCGAGCTTTAATCCAGCGATTAGTGCTTCGTACTCGGCCTCGTTGTTGGAAGCGTTAAATCCAAGTCTATAGGATTGTTCGATGGTTTCTCCGGCTGAGGAGGTTAGTCTTAAACCGACACCGGAGCCTTGCCTTGACGAGGCTCCGTCCACGTATAGGCTCCATTTCGGAACCTCTGTTTCCTGGTCTAGATGTTCGGATGCTAGCTCAATAACGAAATCGGCGAGGACCTGAGCTTTTGCTGCTGCTCGGGGTCTGTACTCGATGTCGTACTCGCTGAGCTCTATAGCCCATTTTGCTAATCGTCCGGATTGGCTAGGGCTATGCAGAATCGTCCGTAATGGTTGTGAGGTCATTACGATGATCGAGTGCGATTGGAAATAAGGTCGCAGCTTCCTGGCAGCTGTCACGACTGCTAGGGCTAGTTTTTCCATGGTGGGATATCTCGTCTCGGCGTCTATTAAGCTTTTGCTAGTATAATAGACAGGTCTCTGTTCGTTTTGTTCCTCTCGTACTAGCACTCCGCTGACTGCAGCTGCCGACACGGCGAGGTACAGGTACAGTGGTTCTCCTACTACAGGTTTGGATAGTATCGGAGGTTCCGAGAGGTAAGCCTTCAGCTGTTTGAAGGCTTCTTCGCACTTTTCATCCCATAAGAACTTCTTATTATTTTTCAGAAGTTTATAGAATGGAAGGCATTTATCGGTGGACCTGGAGATGAATCGATTTAGTGCTGCGATCCGTCCGGTCAATCTTTGTACCTCTCTGGTCGTTTTAGGTGATGGCATTTCCAGGAATGTCGCTATTTGTTTCGGGTTGGCTTCGATGCCTCTTTCGGTTACGAGGTAACCTAGGAATTCGCCGGAAGGTACTCCGAAGGTACACTTAGCTGGGTTTAGCTTCATGTCGTATTTGTTGAGGATTTCGAAACATTCTCTTAGATGGGAGATGTGGTCCTCCCCCTTTGAGGATTTGACTAACATGTCGTCGATGTAGACTTCCATGGTTTTTCCGAGTTGTCCAGCGAACATTTTATTTACTAACCTTTGATAGGTAGCTCCCGCGTTTTTCAAACCAAACGGCATGACCTTGTAACAATAGGTTCCTCGTTCAGTTATGAATGCGGTTTTCTCTTGATCCTCAGGATCCATCATAATCTGGTTATATCCTGAAAAGGCATCCATAAAGGACAAGAGCTGGTGTCCAGCCGTTGCTTCGACCAAACGATCGATATGAGGTAACGGGAAGCTGTCCTTAGGACAGGCTTTGTTTAAATCGGTGAAGTCTACACAGATTCTCCATTTCCCATTCTTCTTTTTTACTACCACTGGGTTAGCTAGCCAATCGGGGTATTGTACCTCTCGGATGGACCCGGCCTTTGTTAGTCGATCGACCTCGTCGTTGACAGCTTGGGCTTTTTCTAGACCTAGCTTACGACGTTTCTGTTTGATCGGTTTAAAAGTAGGGTCTACATTGAGCTTATGAGTGGTGACATTTGCATCTATGCCTTTCATGTCGCTGGTGGTCCATGCAAAGGTTTTGATATTCTGTTTTAGGAATTCGACGAGCTCCTTTTTGGTTTCGAGAGGTAGCTCGGATCCGATGCTCACCTGTTTCTCAGGATTTGAGTCGTCGATGCTAACTTTTTCGGTGAGGTTCTTAGGGGGACCTCGGATATTTCGTTGCATTTCGCGACTCTCCTGGATCTGTAATTGCTATTGGGGGGATTCTTTTATGATCTCGAATCCTCCCAGGTAACAGATCCTTGAAATCTTTTGGCTACCGTGTATGGTAGCTATTCCGTTGGTTGTTGGAAATTTCACGCATTGGTGATAAGTTGAAGCTACTGCTTTCATCTTATGAATCCAAGGCCTTCCGAGGATTGCGTGGAAAGGGGATGGTTTGTCGACAACTATGAAGTTGGTCATTTTCATGACTCCGCCAGCTATAATTGGGAGCTTAATTGTTCCCAATGAGGTGGCTGTTTCACCTGAGAAACCTACGAGGTTGGATTTCTGGTCGACAATTTCGTAGTCGTCTATTTCCATTCCCTTTAGTGCGTTGTAGAAAATAAGATCGACGGAGCTTCCGGTGTCGATCATGAGCTTAGGTACCTCGTACCCTGCTATATTTAATGTTATGACAAGGGCATCGTCGTGAGGTCTATCGAGGTCTAATGTCTCACTCTCCCAGAAAGAGATCTTAGTGTTAGACTCAGGCTTGGTCGGTTTGGACTGAGTGTTTGACACAGCTTTCCGTACGTGACTTTTAATAGAGTTAACGGAGTCTTGACACACATCGGACCCTCCAAGGATGTAATCGATCCTTGAGCCAGGGCTCGATTGGGGAGGTGGTTTACTCAAGAGGGCCTCGATTTGTAGGCTTTTTCCTTGTGGAAACTTTCCAAGGATCATATCGACTCTCTTTTTGGGAGCTGGGGGTGGTGAGTCTGTTTCTTTTTCAGGTGACCTCTCGCGTTTTGGAGAGCTATCTCTGGGACCTCTCTTCTGATAAGGTTGTGGCTTTTTGAGGTCCACATCTTTTATTTCTCCGGCTGCGAATTTAGCAGCCAGTTGTCGTTGGAGGTCCCAACATTCTTCGGTTGAATGTCCCTTTCGATCGTGGTAAGAGCAATGTTTGCTCTCGTCATAACCTTTGGACCAGGGGGCTTTAGCTGTCGCGGCGACAGGTTTTTCTTCCTTGTCTTCCTCGACTACGTAAGAATGTTCTCCCTGGGTCTGATTATTTCGGGAGCTACCTCTTTTGTGAGGTCCCTTTCCATCGGAGGCTTCGCCTTTCGGGTGACTCTGGGGTTTTCTGTGGAGCTTATCTAATGCTGCCATTTCCTCCTCCAAGGTAATGTATCTAGAGGCCTTATGGAGGGCGTCATCGATAGTTGGAGGGGGATTTAGCGTTAGCTCCGAGAAGAAACCTGATTTATACCAGAGACCTCTCCTAAGAGCCTCAATGGCTACCTGATCGTTGGGATTCGAGAGTTTAGTTCTTACTGCTCTGAACTTTTCGATGTAGACTCGCAGTGAGTCTCCCAGTCCTTGTCTGATCTTCCAGAGGTCAGCCTCAGACGCTTGTTTCAGGATGTGAGTTGAATATTGCTTCATAAAGGCGTTAGCCAATTGATCGAAACTGTCTATAGAGTTCGGCTCGAGGCTGGAGAACCATTCGAGAGCTGTTCCGATCAGGTTTTCGGCAAATGTTCTGCAATATCCTGCATCACACTCTTCCTTTGTGAAGTGAGCTTTAACGATAGCTAATCGGAAGGCTCTTAAATAGGCCTTTGGGTCTGCGTTCCCATCGTATTCAGGAATCTTAATTTTTCGAGTATCTCTTATGTAAGAGTTGGCAATTCTATCGGTGAACGGAGTTCCACGAGTCTCCTCAATTAAGCTCTCGATTTCGGGAGCTGAGCTCGTTACCTTGTGAACTTGAGCTCCCAATTTCTGGAGAGCTGCGTGGGTTCGCTCCATGTACCTGCGAATTGCGTCAGGTCCCTCGAAGGGAAGGACATTTGGGTCATTATCAGATACTCGGCGAGCAGGTTCCTGGTGAGACCGAGCTCGGTCGTCTTCCCAGCTAGCTGGCGAAATAGGTCGCTCATTGGTCCTTAGGCTCCGAGCGAGGTTAGTGCGGAGAGCTGCAGGATCAGCATCCGTCCTTTGGTATTCGTCTGTGCTTGGGGTTGAAACCCTAGCTTGAAACACTGAAGCTGATGTTCTGCCCCCGGACGGTATGTTGGTTCCTGCTCCAGACCCGGAAGGAGGTGGCGGTGGAGGCAAACGGGTGCTCCCACCGGTGTTTCGATCAGGCATGGAGCTAGTTGTAGCTACATTGCTCCCCATGGTGCTGGTGATAGGAGGGGTAAACGCAGGAGCTGTCCTAGCGCGAGGCGTTTGGAAAGCAGGTTCCTGCCCTTCTGCACCTGGGCTATCAGGGGAGAAGTTCAGGCGCTCTCTAGGGAAGGAAGGGTCAGCTAACCGTTCATGGAAAGTGACTCCTCTTCCCTGGTGGACGGACGGTTGGGTCGTTGCGGATTGAGATCTGGTTATCTCTTCGAACTGTTGCTGCCGTTCGGCTAACTGTTGCACCGTTCGCTCGGTCTCTTGAGCTTTGTCCACTAACTGGAGCATCATCCGACGGATCTCAGAAAGCTGATCTTCCGTTTGGTTCGGAGCGGATTGATGCGATGGGTTATTGAGGGCTGAGGACCCAGAGTTGGTCCCTCCGGAGGCTCTCGGGTTATTTGCCCCCGGAGCAGTGCGATTCGGTGAGCTATTGCTCTGGTTCGATTGATCGGGGTTAGATGGATTCGTTCCGTCTAATGGATTCATCCTTTAAGCTTTAGAGAAAGGGATTCGATTATTTGTCCCCACAGACGGCGCCAATTGTGAGAGACAAGGTTTCACTTCTTAGATTTAGGTTAGGTCAAGAGAGATGAATGAGAATCGTGGGCTGAATCCCGTAAATAAACTTGAAGAATGAATATGATTTTATTGATGAGTTGAAAGATGATGAATACAAAGGAATGTATCTTGAGATGATTGCTAAAGAATACGTAATGCTTTTAATCTAGTACAAAAGTTGATATATGGAAAAGAGATCCCCTTTGTCTTTTATCTTCTCCATCTTTATATAGTCTAGGTTTCGTTGGCAACCCTTCAACTGTTCTCCTAGATATTTGGCTTCAATTACGGAGCTCGCTTTAGGCTCCTCTTGACCGAGTCTCTTAAGGTGTTAGCTCACTTTCTGTCGTGACCTCTGCTATGATGTCTCCCAGGTCCAGTCGTCAGCTCGGCTTTCAGCTCCCTTTGTTATGATGGGCTTATCGCAACCCACATGCTAGCTCACGCTTATCGGTACCTCACCTGAGGGTCATATTCGGGTCCAACAAAGTTAACAGTGGTAATCGTAATATTTGAGATTCAATCCAGAGGACCAGTTTACTCTTTACTCTTATGAGTTTAATATTAAGCTGGAAAACAAGTGGGGTTTTAAAATCAATGGTGACGCAAGTAAATAGAATACCTAGAGATTCAAATTCGATATAAATGAAAGCCGGCTTAGGGTTGTTCATCGGGTGTCAATGCGGAACCAAACAACTATTCAAGTGCAATGAGGTGCAGTCTAGAACTCGGATCACTCGGCTAGAACAATCCACTATCGCGGACTTGTTCCCTTTGCTGATCGATCTTGATTCCTAAGCTCTCACTTGGAACAAGACGCGATACCAAGCCTTAGAGATCAGGTCCGATTAGTTCACTTAATACCCTAATATCTACTCTCGCTGATTAGGGATACGAAGCTCATTCAATATATATCAATTTATCTCCTAAGTGGTTAGCTAGGTGATTAAACTTGAGATCGACATTAAGTGATCAATTCAATGCAAGCAGTAAGAACAATATGAATGAAGAAAAGTTAAAATCACTTATTTGCGTTTAGCTCATGCGATTGACACCCTAAACCCTAAGCAAGCTTAGCCGACTACTCAATCATAAAGCAAGATGACATAGACATGATTTCTGAATAATACAACATATAAAATAAAGTAGAAAGACAAGGGTTCAGGATGATCTTCTCGTGAAAATTATTGGGGTCGAAAACGGTTGCGACGAAGTTAACGTCCAAATCCCCGCAAAAAACAAGCATGTCTTTTCGCAACAAATCCTGCTCGGTCAATAGAACGTCACAACGTATGTTCCCGAGATAAAGCTTCATTCGAATTCTATTTAGATCAAGCATAAGCCATCGGAAACATGCCCAGACCGGTTATGGATACGACGAAGTTAACGATCAAAACGTCCGAAGAAGAAAACGAAAAACCTTCTTCGACACGACATTAGTCCATGCATTCTCGTCTACCCTTCGATGCTATCTCCCGAAGACCGTAGCGAACCCATTTCACGTTCCCCGCCATTCTAAGTTATCGATCAAACTTTACCGTAAAAACCGCGGAAAGTTCGTTCTTTATCGAACGAAGCCGTAATAAACGCTTCGAGTCAGAAGACGGCCCAAAGGGACCTAAGACATGACTCGAGGCCCAACTTACGATTTCTTAACCAACAGCCCGTAAGCCGCATGACGGTTTACGCTTGGTTTGCAAGGAAAGATAAAAGTCAAGTTTCCGCGGATAAATACGAAATTTTGAAGATAATTACGAAGATCGGAAAAATGGAATATCTCCTTTTTTATGCTATGGCGGCTTAAGGGCAGAAGAGGAAAAGCGTAAACCGACCTAGGAGCCAGTATATAAGGAGTCCTAGGCGAGAGGCATGGGGGGGATTTTTCTCAGAGTAAACTTAGTACTTAGAGCAATTAGACATATTTCCGTTTTTGTTATTCGAGCTGCGACTCAACTAGGTTATTGCCGTCTTAGGGTTTTAGAACTAGGAATCTCGCCGACAGCTCTCGTAGCCCAGGCTCCTAACTTGTTGTCACGCTCAAACACGAATTCGGAATAGATCTACTTTGCTCTCTTTTCGATTTCTTATACTTTATCGTTGATATTCTTGTGTTCTGATTGCTTGGCGTGTGGTATTAGCAGATATCCGGGACCTCTGGGAAATTAAGGTTTTCCTGGTTTCCCTATTTAAACGGAAATCGACAGTGCGAATTTCGGTTCCCACAAAAATGAGAGATGAAGCCTTCTCCCTTACAAGTTGCTAAATCCAAAATAGTTCTAGGTCTCTTGTTAAACTCGTGTAAGGAATTAGAAATGATAGCATAGGCTTTTTATATGAAGGCGCCGGCAGCTGAGAAAGTAGAGAAAATCTAGGGAAAACCCCTGAAATCTTGGAGGTTTCCTTAATAGTCGGGAATAGTCAGTCACTTGCTCTTTTTGGGAACAACCTTCGGATTGATCCGACAGGCTGTTCTGCGTTAGATATTCCAAAATGACTTCTTTCTTCATGGCACTCTCTTCTTTACTCTTTCACCTGCTCCAAACCTGGAATGATATCAAATAAGCACGAATTAGGACTAAGAATTAACTCAAAGAACACATATAATGCTATTAAGAACACCATATATCAATTCCCCCAGACTTAGATCCTTGTTTGTCCTCGAACAAAGCCAAGCCTCAAGAATAGGGAGAAAGGTTTGAAAGAGTGGAAACTCGCTTGATCTCAATAACCATACTCTTACCACACATCTCTGAACCATACAATCTGTAGACTCAGACCACACACCCTTACCAGAACACCCACGATCGCTGTTCGAAAATCAGTTCCATACTCTGTATCTCATACCTGAAAAAGGGTACACTATCGAGACAAAACTCCTTAAATTCAATTAAGAACAGCGTGAGCTTCTCATCACAGACACTATTCAGGATAGACGGGCTAGGTAAGGAACAAACTATTTCATGGTGGAGCTAAGAGTGTTTAGGGGATACCAAATTTAAGTGGATGCAGGATATCGCGCAAAATAGTAGGAGAGAACGGATCCATTGATGTCCACAGCCCTTACTCGTTTCTGCTTCACGGGTGCAGTTGTTCTCTCCTTCGGATCAACCGTGGGACTGTTCTTCGGTTCTTGACTTCCTTTGCCTACTCCTCAAAAATTGGTACCAACTCCTTGCTCATCCTTCCCAGTGGCGTGTGTTTATATATATATATATATACATACAAGGTGATGGGGTTGCGAGGGAGAGGCAACATAATGAATGCTTCGCAGCCACTGGTGGTCTATTCTTTTGTTTCTCACTGGTCGCCATTGTTCCTCTGGTTAGAACATGCACTCATAGACTGTTCTCTTGTTAGATCATGGTCTCATCGACTGTTCTCTTCATGCTTGATCTCTCTTCTCTGAGTGTATGGCATTAACGAGTAAGAGGCTGCGTCGATCCTTTCCTCTCCGACCCTTTTGCACATATCTGCACATATGACACTGAAAAAAAAAAAGAGTGCATGAGGGTAAAAATAAAGACTTAGGCGCAAGGTGGGAACTAGCTAAAGATGAGCTAGCCACTCAGGATCAGCAAGATTGGTAAAAGGAGTAAGAAGTCATGAATGTAAGTCTCGTTTCCCTGATGTAGTGCCCATAACAAGAAGAATTTAAGTCAAGATTAGGTTCAAGTTAGGTGGAGTTGAGTCTACCCAGTGTAACCTGATCGGTTGAGAGCTTCTGGAGAATCAAATGAGATAAGTCAGGGATGTTCCAGGTCCAAGTGTGGGTCTTTCATCACTGCTAAGGTCACTGGATAAGAAAGTTAGAGCACGAGGTGGTTAAAAGATTATCACAAGACAAGGTTCTAATTCCCACAAGAGTTTTAGCTGACTCGATCCTAAACTGACTCAATAAAACATCCAAATGACATAGGGACTGACTCAGAAATAAAGACGTAGAGTATCAGCACACAACAAGTGCTTCCCCAAGACTTAATTTACACCATCCCTGGTGTGAAACCAAATAGAGGTCAGCCAAATAACAACACAAAGCATAAAAATAAAGAGTTCAGATGGATAGAATAATGGATAGAAATTGTCCTTGCGGACTCAGTCGGACTCGCCGCTCTCGGCCGGATCAAACGAACATCTGTTGCGCGAGCGATGAACCTCCTCAGTTGAAGTGCATGTTCCCATAGGCGCCTTTCCTGGACGGTGCGATCGTGGAGTCTGCTCTGCTGGTGGCTGTCACTGGTTACTTCCGCCAATGCAGCCGCTGGTAACGAGATGGAGTATCCTCCGCACGAGACTGTTGTTCTTCCGCTGCGAGTCAACCATCGAGTATCGGTAAGCCTGATCATCTGTCACATCCGCCAGCTCTCTGGGGTCGTATGATGGGTCAGCTTCAGGGGTAATGTCCTCGAAATCCTCCATATCCGCGTCAGGTGCAGCAGCACGAGGATCAGTGCATAGGAGCTCAGGTGGTGGGAGAAGCGGATGTTGTCGAACACGCTGAGCCTGGTGATCTCGGGGTGAGGCAGCTTGGTGAACAGTTGGGTACCCTCCTTGTCGAAGAAGCTGTAGGTACCCTCATCTCGCATGATGTGGCACGCCATAAGGTACTTGATGTCGAGGTACTGAATCTCCGTGTTCACCTTGTATTTGCTGAGATCAATGCCGAAATGCTTGAAGAGCGGCGTGAGCAAGCTACCGCTTCTGTTCTTCTTGTTCGTGTCGTGCATCAGGCAGAGCCTCCTCTCGTAAAGCATGGTGATGAAATGAAAGCCTGGGTTCGTCGTGACCTTCTGAATTTGAATGCCAGACCCTGAAGGGCGGGTCTCATCCTCAATACCTGCATACAGGGTTTGCAGCTCCCCGTTTCTCACTTTGGAAGTCTGATCCTTGGCGAACAGGAGGTTTGAAATGATCTTTACAATTATTCTAAGTGTTGGGTTCCTGATCTGCGACTGGTAGGCTTTGCCAGGTGTGAAGTTCCCATTCGCGATGAAGTCCCAGAAGGTGTTTGATGGGGCGAACTTTTTTGCCACTTCTACCCCTCTCGGCTCATTCGCGATCTCATAGATTTCGTTGAGTTTGTCGAGGGACAGTGAGCAATACTCCCCATCAGCCAAGAATGAAAAGGAGCAGTTGGCGTAGGAAGGAGTAGAGAAGTCCTCATAGCTGATGGTGGCAGTGGCGAGCATTTGGCGGACAAGGTCAGGGTAGAGCTCATGCGTAGCGTAACAAAGGGGAGCGATCCCCATCGCTTGCAGCGTCTCGAACACATCCTCGTCGATACCGAGCTCAACGAGAGTCTCGGCGTGGCAAAAATGGGTAGGTACTATCTCGGCCTTGAGGAGAGTGTTGTACCGACTAGCTGTCTCCTTTTCCCACCCTTCGCAATTGAAATCTAAAAGCATAGGGTCATCGAGATTGATTGGCTCGTCCTCCTAATCTCGCGGCCATGGGTAAGAGGCGGAGGTTGGTTGTTGTGCTCGTTGTGGGGGCGTGTTGTTCGTCTTCTTTTTTTCTATTGGCTGATTGCTTGGTGCGTGGAGGCATCTGCAAGGCAAACAAAAGTTTTTCATTAGTTCCATCCTCGGTTACAAAGAAGAAAAGGATTCAAACTAATCCTCTTTTAGGAACTATTCATTTTCCCTTCTAAGCAACCCGCCTTCAACAAACCTGAACATCAACTCGCCAAACCAGACCATTTCAACTTTTCACAATCACAATTCATATGAGCAATGTATATCAAGATGCAACATTTTGTCTAAATCGGAACTTGCTCAAACAAAGGGGAAATGAAACCGCGATTCTCTAGGGCTAAGAGACAAAAGTTCAACTTCTAAAATCAACCCTAACAGCAAAAGGGAATTTCGGATCAAGCTATTTCTAACAAGAAAATAACTATCAAAGCGGTTTAGAAGGGTGAGCTTTTCAAACCGAAATCGCGATTGTATTTTGATTGCCGAGCCTCTTACCGTGATAATCAAAGCAAATGGACTGCAAAAACAGAGAGAACTCGAAAATCCAATTGTATTAGAAGCAAGAATCATTTAAAAAGAGTGAGAATTTAAGTTTTGGTGATGGCTTCAAAATCGCAAGAGAAAGATGAGTGTATGGCTGAGTGAAAGGGGAAACTGGAAGGGTGGGGCCTTAAATAGGCGAAACCCTAACCGCTCTCCATTATCTCACTCTCTTTTTTTATTATTTTTTTTTATTGTTTTTGGGTCCGGAACACTTACCTGGAACAGGCGATGGGTTGTTCCACCAGAAGAACAGTCCTTCGGTTGTTCTGACTGAAGTGTTCGGTTTTTCTTCTTTTTGACATGCAAACTAAATCTGAAAAGAAATAAAATAGACTATAGAAAACAATATATACACTCATCAGTGGATTGCCTCCCACCAAGCGCTTAGTTAAAGTCATTAGCTTGACTTGGCTCAGCCGATCAGGCTGATGGGGGATCGCTTAGGGGAATTTCTTCCCTCTGCGATAGTGGAGTGAGCAAAGTAATGCTTGATGCACTGACCATTGACGTCCCTTTCTGTCCAGCAACATAACAGCTCCGTAAGGGCGGACTTCCTTAATGGTGAAGGATCCGGACCATCTAGATTTCAGCTTGCCTGGGAACAACCTAAGTCTGGAGTTGAAGAGCAAGACCTTATCGTTTGGTTCGAAACGTCTGGCAATGATTCGCTTGTCATGGTAGGCTTTGGTCTTCTCCTTATAAGTTTTGGAACTCTCATAGGCAAGGTGCCTTATCTCTTCCAGCTCATGGACTTGGATCATGCACCTCTCAGTTGCTGGCTTGATGTCGAAATTCAGTAACTTGACCGCCCATGCAGCCTTGTATTCAAGCTCGACAGGAAGATGACAAGCCTTACCGTAGACCAGGTGATAGGGGGTGGTCCCTAGCGACGTTTTGTAGGCTGTTCTGTAGGCCCAGACAGCATCGTCCAGCTTAAACGACCAGTCTTTGCGCGAGGTATTGATAGTTTTCAAAAGAATGTTCTTGACTTCCCTGTTGGAAACTTCAACCTGTCCACTCGTCTGGGGGTGATAATCGGTAGCCACCTTGTGTTTCACCCCATTCTTCTTCAACAGGCCCTGACATGCCTTGTTGATGTAGTGTGTTCCGCCAACGCTAATGACCACTCTAGGCACCCCAAATCTCGGAAAGATGATGGAGCTGAACATCTTAATCACCACTTTTGCATCATTAGTGGGACTCACCACTGCTTCTACCCACTTGGAGACATAGTCAACGGCGACCAGAATGTACTCCTTCTTGAAGGACGGAGGGAATGGTCCCATGAAGTCGACTCCCCAACAGTCGAACACCTCAACTTCTAAAATGTAATTCTGAGGCATTTCATTCCTTTTGTTGATGTTCCCAAGTCGCTGGCATGCATCGCATAAAGCTATGTAGGCGTGAGCATCTCTGAACATAGTTGGCCACCAGAAACCTGCTTGGAGGATTTTGGAAACCGTTTTGAATGTGGCGAAGTGGCCTGCATAGGAGGAACCATGGCAATGATGTAGAATCCTTGGAATATCTGCCTCTGGAACACACCTTCTGAATATGCCATCCTTGCAATGTTTGTACAAGTACGGTTCATCCCAAACATACTGCCTCGCCTCTCTTCAGAATTTCCTCTTTTTGTTTCCAGTGAACTTAAGTTGTTCCTTTTCAGCAGCTAGGAAGTTCGCAATCTCAGCAATCCAGGGGAGGTGAGAGTGCTGCTTTTGGATCGCGGCTACTGGTTGTTCCGGTACGCGAGAACAATCGGATGTTATGCTCAGGGGTTGTTCCGCGAAGCGCAGACCAATCGTGTTGACGTGTTCCACTGTGTGTTCTTCATCAAGAGCTGTGTCGTCCTCAATCTTCATTCTGGACAAGTGGTCTGCAACCCCATTCTTGACTCCCTTTTTGTCTTTTATCTCGAGATCAAATTCTTGGAGAAGAAGAATCCACCTCAACAACCTCGGTTTTGCATCCTTCTTTGTGAGCAAGTACTTAAGAGCAGCATGGTCTATGTGCACAATCACCTTTGATCCCACCAGGTAGGATCTTAACTTCTCGAATGCAAAAACAATACCCAGGAGTTCCTTCTCAGTCGTAGTGTATCTGCATTGAGCTTCATCCATGGTTTTGCTTGCGTAATAGATCACATGAAGTGTCTTATCCTTGCGCTGCCCAAGGACTGCTCCAACTGCAAAATCGCTAGCATCAGTCATGATCTCAAAAGGGAGATCCCAGTCTGGCGGTTGTACAACAGGTGCGTTGACTAGAGCTCATTTGATCGTATGGAACGCAGCTAAGCACTCGCTGTCGAAATCAAACTTGATCTCCTTGCAGAGCAGTCTGGTGAGTGGTCTCGCTATTTTTGAGAAATCCTGAATGAACCTCCTGTAAAACCCTGCGTGACCCAAGAAGCTTCTGATAGCTTTCACAGTTGTTGGTGCTGCAAGCTCATCATCACCTTGACCTTTGTCTTATCTACCTCAATGCCTTTCTCGGAGATCTTATGCCTTAGAACAATCCCATCTCTGACCATGAAGTGGCACTTCTCCCAATTGAGCACCAGATGTTTCTCCTCACACCTTTTGAGTACCCTGCACAAGTTTGACAAACAGACACTAAAGGAGCTTCCATAGACACTGAAATCGTCCATGAAAACCTCCATAATGTCTTCAATCAGGTCAGTAAAGATCGACATCATGCAGCGCTGAAATGTTGTTGGCGCATTGCACAGGCCGAATGGAATTCTCCTGTATGCATACGTTCCGTATGGGCATGTGAATGTCGTCTTCTCCTGATCGTCCGGATGGAAAGGGATCTGAAAGAAACCTGAATAACCATCTAAAAAGCAGTAATATGGGTGGTTGGCCAATCTCTCAAGCATTTGATCAATGAAGGGAAGTGGAAAGTGATCATTTCTAGTGGCTGCATTTAATTTTCTGAAATCAATGCACATGCGATGTCCTGTCACTATTCTAGTAGGGATCAATTCATTCTTTTCATTTGTGATAACAGTGATCCCACCTTTCTTAGGTACTACATGAACAGGGCTAACCCACTTACTATCAGATATGTCATAGATCACACCAGCTTCAAGAAGTTTCATTATCTCTTTCTTAACAACATCTTTTAGATTCGGGTTTAAGCTCCTCTGATGTTCAAAAGAAGTCATTGATTCATCTTCTAGGTGTATTCTATGCATGCATAAATTAGTTGAGATGCCAGGTATGTCAGCTAGTGAATATCCTAATGCCTTACGATACTTCCTAAGCTAACACAAAAGCAATGCAGTTTCCACATTATTGAGTTCAGCGTTCACAATGACTGGGTAAGTGGAATTCGGACCTAAGAAAGCGTACCTGAGCCCCTTGGGAAGGGGTTTTAGCTCAACCTTGGGAGCCTTCAACTTGCTCCAGGGATCATCAGGTAGGTTCGGTGGAACAAGCGAGTTCGGTAAAGGGGTCGCTCCAGTTGGAGTGTTTTCGTCCTTGTTGCTTTCTTCCCCCAGACTTAGACTCGCCACCATTCTTCCCATACTCCTTCCGGAGTCAAGCATCTTAGAATACCCGTCTGCGTCAATGTTCTTGACACTCTTCTCGGACTCAGCTCTTACTAGTGCAAGCTCAAGTGAATCTTCTATAAGAATCTCCTCGATCATCCCGTCGTGATGTTGCAGCGGATCAATCCCTTCATCCACCTCGAAGGTCTGTCCATCAAGCATCGGCTTCTTCAGCAGCTCATCCATCTCGAACTGCATGACTATGTCCCCCAGATTGAGATCAATCTTACCTTGCCGCACATCAATGATGGCTCCAACAGTACATAGGAACGGTCTTCCTAAGATGAGAGGATCTTTGGATTCCTCTTCCAGCTCTAGAACTACGAAGTCTGCTGGAACAGAGGTGTTCCCAACTTTTACTTGGAGATCCTCTAGAATACTAACCGGGGACTTAACTGATCTATCCGCGAACACCAAGGATATCTTAGTTGGTTTGAAATGCGTGTATCCCAGAGATCGTGCTACAGAGTAAGGCATGAGGTTTACGCTGGATCCCAGATCAACCATGGAGCATGAGAAAATTGTCTTCCCAATCTGGATAGAGAGGACGAATTTGCCAGGGTCTCCTCGCTTCTTTATCTGCCTATTCTAAAGCACGGCGCTGCACTCCTTTGAGACAGTCATGAATTCGCTCTCCTCTGATATTTTTCCTGAGATCAATTCCTTCATAAAGCTGCGCATGGAGGGCATCATCTGGATCGCATCCATCAAGGGGAGTCGGATGGTTAGGTCCTCCACCATCTTTCTGCACTTCATCTCCTCTCGGTCCTTACGAGTAGCCTTTGCTGGAACAGGGTAAGGGACTTTAGGATTTTATTCGCGAGCAGGAACAGGCTCTGGGATCGGGCGGACAGCCTCAGCTGGTTGTTCTGGTCCTGGGGAATTGGTTCCAACTGTTGGTTCCCTCTCCTTCTCAGCTGTCGGGGTATCGGCTGGTGGTTGTTCTGACTCTTTCTGCTTCCCCTTCTCAGCCGTAGTGAACCTCTTCTTTACCGGCTCAGACAGTTGCTTTCTACTTCCCAACCCAACCGCATTGCACTCCTTAGGGTTTTTGTCGGTTTTCCCAGGTTGAGTACCTTGTTGCCTCTTGACGCTTTCAGCAGTCTGAGCAATCTGAATGTCCATCAGTCTCATATGACTCGCAACATTGTCGTACTTGGTGCTCAAATCGTTGAACATATGGTTCATTTTGGTATTGATCTCGGTAGTAACCTGGATTAGAGCCTTCCCTTGGAGCTGTTGTCCATGGAGCAGCTGCTGCAACATAGCTTTTGCCTCATCTTGCGTAACAGCGATAGGAGCGGAGGTAGCTGGCTGAGTGTTCTGGTGTTTCTGCATCTGAGGTGGATTGTTCTGCGGTTGGCTTAGAACATAGTTTCGGGGTTGGTAGTTCTTTTGATACCCGGCATACTGACCTTGGTTACTCTGTGCAGGATCAGCTGGTTTGTCTTGCTTAGGCCAGAAAAGCTGTGGGTTGTTCCTCACGTTAGGGTTTGGGTGGTAATTTTTTAGCTGCCATCCTTGCCCATTCACGTAGCTCACCTCTTGCTGTTCATCTCCTGATATTTCAGCATCAAACACCAGGTCACCGACACTCTTCTCAAGAGCTGCTTCTTCCATTATGAACACTTGGCTTTGGTTTCCCTTAAGCAGTTGGTCCACCTTTGCTGCGAGATCATCTATGCTGTTCACACTCTTCGAGTGATCATGCTCCTTGTTCTTGTTTAGTGAACTTGAAGCCATGTTCTCAATCAGCTCGAACGCACCAGGTGTGGTTTGAGCCATGAAGTCTCCATTACTCGAAGAATCAAGGGTGTTTCGAAACTCATAGCTCACTCTATCATAGAACACCTCCAATATATAGTCATTGTCAAACCCATGGTGTGGCCACTCTCTCTGGTACTCCTTGTACCTCTCCCAAGCTTCATGAAAAGGTTCATCAGACTTCTGCTTGAAATTGGAGATCATGTGCCGTAGAGCCGCGGTTTTAAATTTCGTGTAGAAGTGGCTCAGGAACGCTGATCTGACCTGGTCCCATGAGGTAAGAGAACCGGTCGGCAGAGATTGGAGCCAGTGAGAAGCTTTCCCTTCAAGAGAGAATGGGAACAGCGTGCATTTGACATAATCTGGTGGCACTCCGTTAGAGCGAGAGAAATTGTAGATTCTCTCAAAGGCTTCGATGTGGTCCATCGGGATGTCACTAGTGAGACCACTGAACGTGCTCTTCTGTACCAGACTTATCAGTGCAGGTTTGATCTCATAGTCATGCCGAGTGCAAGGAGGAGGGTTGATGGGGGAGCGGTTACTAGCGAAGTTCCGCGGAAGGTTCCGCTCCCCAATAGGAGCATCACGCTCTTCTCACGCGGCGTTCTCAGCTGCTTCTTGAGCAGCTTGTTGCTGATTTTGGATGGTCTGCTACATCTGCAACATCTGTTGTTGCTGAGTCTGCATTTGTTGTTGAATGATTGCCAGTGCAGCAGTGAGGTCATCCTGATTGCCGTGATCACCCATGTTGGTGTCGGTTGTTCTCGGCTGTTAACGATTCTGTCTGTCTAATCTTGCGAGTTCGTCGTTGGTCAGTTGATGTAGTGGTCCTTGTGCGTTGCTCCGAGTATGTCTACTGGTCATGCACTTGGATCATCTGTTCCAACAAAGAATTAAAAGCAAGTTAGATATCTCAGACTAAATATTAAACCAAAAAATAAAGGTAAAACCCTGGTCCCCGTCGCAACGGCGCCAAAATTTGATACACTAAAAATGAATCCTTGCTACTGTCAAGTTAACAGTGGTAATCGTAATATTTGAGATTCAATCTAGAGGACCAGTTTACTCTTTACTCTTATGAGTTCAATATTAAGTTGGGAAACAAGTGGGGTTTTAAAATCAATGGTGACGCAAGTAACTAGAATACCTAGAGATTCAAATTTGATTTAAATGAAAGCCAGCTTAGGGTTGTTCATCGGGTGTCAATGCGGAACCAAACAATTATTCAAGTGCAATGAGGTGCAGTCTAGAACTCGGATCACTCGGCTAGAACAATCCACTATCGCGGACTTGTTCCCTTTGCTGATCGGCATTGAGTCCTAAGCTCTCACTTGGAACAAGACGCGATAGCAAGTCTTAGAGATCAGATCCAATTAATTCACTTAATACCCTAATATCTACTCTCGTTGATTAGGGATATGAATCTCATTCAATATATATCAGTTTATCTCCTAACCGGTTAGCTAGGTGATTAAACTAGAGATCGAACATTAAGTGATCAATTCAATGCAAGCAGTAAGAACAATATGAATGAAGAACAGTTATAATCACTTATTTGCGTTTAGCTCATGCGATTGACACCCTAAACCCTAAGCAAGCTTAGCCGACTACTCAATCATAAAGCAAGATGACACAGACATGATTTCTGAATAATACTGCATATAAAATAAAGTAGAAAGATAAGGGTTCAGGATGATCTTCTCGTGAAAATTAGAGATGAAGCCTTCTCCCTTACAAGTTTCTAAATCCAAAATAGTTCTAGGTCTCTTGTAAAAGTCGCGTAAGGAATTAGAAATGATAGCATAGGCTTTTTATATGGAGGCGCCGGCAGCTGAGAAAGGAGAGAAAATCTAGGGCAAACCCCTGAAATCTTGGAGGTTTCCTTAATAGTTGGGAACAGTCAGTCGCTTGCTCTTTTTGGGAACAACCTTCGGATTGATCCGACTGGTTGTTCTGCGTTAGATATTCCAAAATGACTTCTTCCTTCATGGCACTCTCTTCTTTACTCTTTCACCTGCTCCAAACCTGGAATGATATCAAATAAGCATGAATTAGGACTGAGAATTAACTCAAAGAACACATATAATGGTATTAAAAACACCATATATCAGAGATGCCTCTTATTTCTTTCAACCACTCCATTCTGCTGAGGTGTATAAGGATAAATTGTTTTGTGAACTATACCCAAATTTTCTAAGTGATTCTTGAATGTGTGACTAGTTTATTCACTTCCATTGTCTGCCCTAAGTACCTTCACATTAGCATTTGATGTTAGTGACATAAGATTGGAAGTTCATGAAAGCATGTAAAACACAATCCTTAGAAGGCTGTGATGCCAGCCAAGTATACTTTGACTTCTCATATATAAAAGTGATAAAGTACTTGTAGTTATCTCTAGACACACATGGAGATCTCCAAACATCAGACTAATCTAAGTCAAATCACTTCTCATAGATGGTTATCGATGTAGGGAAGACAGATTTGTAATGTTTTCCTAAGATGCCTACTTCACATTCCAAGTGGTTAAAGGACATCATATCTGGCATCATGAGTTCTAATGGACGAGAGTGTGGGTGACGTAATAAGGCTGTTTCCTTCTCCAATCACCTTTCCTGTCTGTATTTTTTCAAACTCAACGTCACGGGGTCTAAAAACCACCTGACAATTCAGGTCAATCATGGCTTTCCTCACTAAGAATAGTTTGGATGCAAGCCTAAGATTCTCAATTCCTTCGTTCTTCACCTTATATCCATTTGATTATAACATTCCCAAGAACATGTGTAACATCATTAATTAGATTCTTGTCACTAATCATGTCATGACTAGCCTCTGAATCTATTGTAATTGACTTATAAATAAGAGAATGAGCACCTTACTTCTTAGAGGAGATGATGGCTTTTGCAGCTTTGATTAGTAGCTCAATCTCACTAAGCTGTGGGACCATCATTTGTCATTGACTTGTTCCACATTTCTCCACAATTGGATTCACTCATGAGAGAAGAGTAGGCCTCACGGTTCTCTCTATTACGACCGAGCAAATCACTATCATGTAACTTGTTTCCAATAAATTCGGTGTCGAGCCTCTTAGGCTTCGTCTTCCTAGGTGATGACTTCAGCTATGTTCAACTAAAGCCTCTCAGAACAGCTTTTGTGACTGAAACAAAGTTATATGAAAACAATTTTCATAAGGCTAAAAAAAGGATTATGCGAAACACTAATTGTATGCTAAAACCTAAATTGCAAATATTTTTATACTACATCTGTAGCCTCAATACCAAAACACATGCATAATTGACCTAAGTCCTCGAATAAACTCTTTAGCCCTTTGTCAATTACACCTTCTTGAATTTCAAGAACCCCGATCCCGATTGCCAGGGAAGGCCTGAAATTAGAGCTTAATACTAGAATTTGTTATTATAAGAGATGAATCCTTTGGATCACTCCAACTACTCCGTGTATCTAAGGTGCATGTGACGTGTCTTGCGCCAAAGATCTTGGTATGTTGTGTAACCGTTTGACCGCAAAGTAACGGATCTTAGTTATTATTTTATTAGACCTTGAGCTCGCTTCCTCGAGCTGTGAAGTACCCTTTTTAGATAAGAATAGTTAGGCTTTGCTGATGATCAAGTGGAAACTGTAAATTTAGCCCATTGCGATTGGGCCTATATCAGACTGGATTTATATACTAAATCCTTCTATAACATTAACTAAGCTTCTTCACACCCAAAAATCTTTTTCTCTTACTTATCTAACATTAACAAAGAAAGAATATCTCAAATAAATCATGTCAAAGACGAAGTTACAATAATCTTTCTTCCAAGATTCTTTCTTCATGAGAAACTAAATTTACTTAAAAATTACTTTCCTCTTCTCTACTTTTTCACAAATAAAGTAATCTTAATCGCAAGAATCTCTTTCCCATTGGTCATCACAAATGGTCCCTTTTACAATTAGTTACATGTTTTACATATTTAAGTAGAATATATTGGATAAATAAAAATCGAAGATGAAAAAAATTAAGATTATGTCCTCAAAAGATTTAGCAGTTATAGATAAAAATCTACTATATCTTTGAAAAAGGGCCCACATTTCATTGTATTGATTCAAGCCACATAAAATTGTGTATATTGGATTCGAATCTTGTTAATGACACGTGTATACGAAATCAAACAACATACATTGTATGAGGTCCAACCCAGAGGAGAAAATTAGAAGCAAAGAAAGAAAGTATATCCTTAAAAAATTAAAATTTAGAGATGAAAATCTACTATTCATATGAATGTTTACCACATGTCATTATGAATTGAAAGAGAATCGAAAGCGCGTGTACAACTTTATTATATAGTCAACACGTATATATATACACATTTGTACATATTGATTTTATGATAATTGTTGATTAAAAGTAAGGAAAATATATGGCCAAATTTGGAACAAAATAATGTTAGAACTTCCAATGACTAATTTCACTATATAAAGCCAATGCTTAACCATACTTCTTCATCCCCTCTTGCTTCTATCTAACATAAAAGAGAAAGAATGTCTCAATCAAATCGTTTCAACGATGAAGTTACAGTACCATTTCTCCCAAATATCTCTCTTCACGAGAAACTACATTTACTTAAAAATTTCTTTGCTCTTCTCTCCCTCTTTGCAATAGAAGCAATCTCCATTTTAAGAATCGCTTACCCATTGATCATCACAAATGTTCTCCTTTACTTTCGCTCCTTCATATCTATGTTTTTCCTGGCCGGTCTTGGTGGCCCCACTCTTGCAGGCGGCTCCGTCGCACTTGCATTTGCCAACATCACCGCTTACTCGTTCTTCTCCGGTTTAACCATGGGTGTAGACTCAATTTGCTCACAAGCAATTGGTGCAACAAACTATAAACTCTTCCGGGCAACAATCCGTCGAGGAATCATCCTACTCCTTGTCACAACTCTCCCTGTTTTTCTTCTATGGATAAACACCGAGAGGATTCTGAAATTGTTAAAACAGGACGAGGAGCTCGCATCCATAGCTCACACCTTTCTGCTTTACTCTGTTCCAGATCTCCTTGCTCAATCTTTCTTACACCCATTAAGAGCTTATTTCAGGACACAGTCAAAGACTATACCTTTATCCGTATGCACAGGGATTGCGAGTGTTCTCCACTTTCCGGTTACATTCCTCCTAGTGTCATACCTCGGTTTTGAGATCAAAGGTATTGCTTTGAGTGGTGCTCTGTCAAATTTCAACCTTGTCGTATTTCTCTTCATCTACATAGCTTTCTTCGAAGAAAAGCTAAGTAAAGATGAGAAGGTCTCAGAGGAGTCGTATGAACAGAGTGTGAGAGAATGGAAGAAGCTGCTTGGTCTCGCGGTACCCAGTTGTGTTGCAGTTTGTCTCGAGTGGTGGTGCTACGAGATCATGATTGTGCTTTGTGGGTTACTTATAAACCCTAAAGTATCTGTTTCTTCAATGGGTATAATCATCCAAATCACTTCCCTTGTTTATATTTTCCCTCATTCATTGGGCTCCGCAGTCTCGACTCGTGTAGGAAACGAGCTGGGTTCGAACCAGCCACAGAGAGCGAGAAGAGCCACCTTTGTCGGACTTGGTCTCAGCATCTCCCTCGGGCTCATGGCTCTCATATTCACTTTCTCAGTCAGAAAGGTATGGGCTACGTTTTTCACGGATGATGAAGAAGTCATTAATTTGACTATGATTGTTATGCCAGTTGTTGGCCTTTGCGAGCTGGGAAACTGCCCTCAGACTACTGGATGCGGCGTTCTCAGAGGGTCGGCGAGGCCGATGACGGGAGCTAATATCAATATAGCGGCATTTTATGTGATTGGTTTGCCTGTAGTAATGGTTTTAACTTTTTGGTTTGGGTTTGGATTCATGGGACTTTGGCTCGGAATGCTCGTAGCGCAGATATCATGTATGATTGGTATGATGGTGGCGATGTGTAGGATTAATTGGCCATTGGAGGCGGAAAGGGCTAGGGGGCCAAAAGCGACAGATGGCATCAGAAGCTGCAGCAATGTGGAAGATATGGAGGTTGGAAGGTTGGTAATTAGAGAGGAGTGAGTCTTTAAGAGTGACAGATTATTGCTTTTTTAATATGACTGTCTTCTTTAAAATAATAATAATAATAATAATATGAATTTCATATTTAATTGCAAGTTTGGCAGAAGATTACACAAACACTGACAGAATAATTAGTGAGACACTGTCTCTCATGCATTGTGATCTTGATAAATCATGTGTAATCTCTTTATGCTCCAACAGCTCACAGCACGGCTGAACCGTAGCCATCTTCTGATGTTCTGACTCAACTCGCAAGTAACCGAAACAATCACAAGACGCCATGTCAAATGCATGACTCACCTCCACTTTTTCATGTATCTTGCAGCTAACATAAGTATAATCACCACCAAGTACTCTCGTATCATAGTTACTACCCGTGCAAAGAAACAAGCTTACTTTGAATAGGATCGGGTGGCTTGCTCTTCCTCTGTCTATAATGACAAGAAAAATAAAATTTCACTTGTTTCTCATAGCTGAGAGCTCTCACCGTTTCATAATAAAGTAAAATCTATATCTATCTATCTATCTATCTATATCTATATAATCATGTTTTCTTCTCTCACGTTCGTCCACGTCACCCTCCACGTAAGAAAGCCGAGCGTCCTCTAGCCGCCACGCGTCCACTCCTGCTAAACGCTTCGTTTCATTAACTCTATCCGTTAGTGGGCTTCGTTTGTGTGTTCTTTATCTGGGCTTCGGGCTGCTGAGTTTGTTCCTTATCCGGCCCGATATTACATAAGTCGTCTCTAACCCTAATGTTCTTCGGACAAGAAAACCAAAGTCGCATCCCCCATCCTTTGACGGCGAGTCGATGTCGTTTCAGCTTTCACTCACCATACGAAAAGCTCCGAGTTAAGAGTTCGTGTTTAATCCACTCAATTCGCCCTCCCCCTCACCCACTAGGTGTATTCAAAGCATTCTTCAAGCTCAGAGGTGGTGTGGTTTATGTATAAATAGATGTGGTTCATCACTTTCTTACTCACAGTCGTATCAAGCAAATAACTTTTGCATAGCAGAGGCAAGCAGTGCGTCTATTACAAGTAATTTATGCAATTCATACCGTTCATCTGAAGCAAAGTGATTGTCGCTTATGTCTTACAGCTCTTACGATTGTTTACCGTTCAAAGTTTTTTATTTTATTTCACAATCTCTCTTGCCTCTGTTCTTCTTTATAGATACGCTGTATGTATAAGAGAGTATGAGTTTTTATTTCACAATCTCTCTTGCCTCTGTCCTTGAGATGTTGATTTGGGGTTTGTGATCAGGTTTCAGGAGGAATTGTTAAATCCAAGAGAAGCAAGCATGAAGAAGCTGAAAGCAGTAAAAACTTAATAGAGAAGTGTGATTGATAAATATACCAATAAGGACGATACAAAGCCTCCTGAGCCACCCAAAGATTACATTCATGTTAGAGCTAGAAGGGGTCAGCCAGCAGATAGCCACCGCCTCGCTGAAAGAGTGCTACTACCTTCAGAGAACCGATTTGGTTTTTTTTTTCTGTCCATTTTTCTGTTCAACTTTGAAATGTTGATGTTTGTGTTTGGTTATCAGGTAAGAAGAGAAAAGATCAGCGAGATGCTAACTTTACTTCAGGATCTGGTTCCTGGTTCCAGCGAAAGCAGTTTCACTTGATGAAATCGTAAACTATGTGCAGTCCTTAGAGAGACAAGTTGAGGTATAATCACATTTTGTATAAAATATTGCTTTAAAACTGGATTTAAATTCTTCTTAAGATCTGAAACATTTGTTCTGTTTTTCTTCAGCTATTGTACATGAAGCTGGCTACAATAAATCCAAGGATGGAGTCTAACCGTAATGCTGCTTTATCCATAAAGGTAAAAGAAAATATGCTTTACGCAAATGCCTGCTCAGAGCAAAGACTTCCGTTAGGATACTATTCTCTTGCCCAGAACATGCCTAGATTCTCAGACACGCAATTCCTCTCGAACTATGGATTTGTTCAAACTAAGGTAATTAGTAGATAGTGTCATAGATTAAATTTGAGTGCACTCACACATTATTATCACATTAACAACAACAGATAAAATGTAAGAATCTCAAGAAATAGTGCTAGACAAAGGATTAAATAGCAAAGTGGATTCTTGCAAGACAAGGCAAAATAAAAATAGCTCATGCCTCACCCGAGATCAACCGTCCTATGACAGAATTTACTAAAATAACAAGTCACAAGCTACAGCCACACAGGCAAAGACTGCAGAGAAAACGTAAATATGCTGCTTCGGAATCAAGTCATGGATGCAAGGCCTTGAAATAAGGATCGTTAAAGCCAAAAGTTGTCTTTCAAGTTGCAAATAGTTTATAGATATTACTATTACTATATATTTAAAAGGACACGTCAAGAAAAGTTATTCTTACACGTTGGATAGAGTATATTTGCAAAACAAACATTAGGGATGTGACTAATAAAAACAATACCAAAAGGTTATGCATGTTAGTTTTTATTTAACAGTATATAAAGATTACAAAAGCTTAACCTATTTCATAGGTCTTCATAGGTCAAATTAGCAGCGTAGAATTTGAGTTCACAAGATGAGAATCCACATTACTCTTTTAAATTAATTCTAATATGATAATTTCTAAAAGGGTGAATTTGCTGAATATACATAATAGGCAAAAAATGAAGAATATGTTCATGCTACAATAATATGGGACGGATGGGACAATTTGCGCACAAACGTGACCGAAATCTTCCTCCATGCGCGTGCACGTGATGTTGACATTCCAAACGGAAAACTGTCATACTATACTACATACCATATAATATAGTCACACAAATGATTGAACCAATTATGAGATTGGGTTTCATCCATTACTAAACTATACCATACATGGTTACAATATAATATATAATACTCCACACAAACACACATAAGTTTTTTTTTTGTGTATGCTGACAATGCTTTACCAATTTTGAGGAGGGGGTCAAAGTTAGTGAAAAAACTTAGAAATGTTAACGTACATAACAACCATACTAGGAATCAAGTTTAGTTTTGTCTTAAAGGTGCAGCCACGAAACAAAGTTTATAGGATAGAGAAAAGCATTATGTCGGAAAAAATAAAAGAAACATCATTGGTTAATACATAAAACTAATGTAGATGAATGAAGATGGCATAAAATACTTCATTGCATGAGTAGGTCCGAATTGACGCTAGAGAAAGCTGCAACCGCACATGTCTATGCTGCGACGCCAAGGAAGGCTTCTGTCAGGGTGTCTCACCGATTAAGTTGCACTGTCGCATTGATTTTCAGGAGAACAACCATCACAACACACACTAAACCTGAAAAAGCTCACAAGTAACACATGTAATTGAAAGAGACATATTATACTACATACCTTGTAGTATAGTTAGACGAAGGAGTTAACTAGATGCAAGGTTAGATTTTATCTATTGCGTGTGACTATGCCATTGCACGGTTATAACTTAGAGTTGTGCTATCTATTACAGGCTAAGCATAGAGACAATACTTCAATAGCATGCAAATATACACAAATGAATATACCATCGCTATATTTCAATAGAAAAACACTAGTAAATATACTTGGTTCTACAATATATAGTATCTCTTATAGTCTAGTCTTATCAGGTACAACATAGAGTTGTTCTTCCAACCCAGAAACGGTGGCCAAAAATGCGGCAAATACAGAGACAAATATGCGAACTTTGTTTGTTCAGGATCCAAATAGAATTCCATAACATTAATTTCGAATAACCAACAACTGTCTGAACATACCATTTTTGCGACTCTTTGAAGACTGTTCCAACCGGATCTGCAAAAGAAACGTTGGTTTGGATTAATTTCCTAATAATCCATGGCGGTGAAACAGAGTCGATGGATCCTTATGCTATACAATCAAACAGAACATACCTTGATTCGTTGCTTGGAGGAGGAGGAGGAAGAAGAGGAAGAGGAGGTGTGGAGATGATGTAACAATACATGCTGCTTTGTACTATTCTATGTTTATCAAATGAAATTGTACAATGCAATGTGTATTGTTCTTCTTCTTCAATAGTTCTACGCATTCTCTGCTTTTTAATCCACATATATCAAAAAGTACTAAAATTGTAAATCCAAAAGATGTGAAAAAGTGACCAGAAACAGTTGCTGGATCAGATGATTACACGACATGCAAAATATCACTTTCAAGAATTTCGTAAAACTTTTAAATGATCATGAAATAAAAGATGATCACATGATTAATATACATTTTGGAAAAGAAAAAATAGTTTCGAAAGAATGAGATTAACAATGAAAGTGAGAGTGAGATGAAACAGTGGAATGAAAGGTAGTTTATGTCTTTATACATATTATACAAAGAATATCATAGCCAAAAAATTGTTTTGGTTATAAACTTAATTTTTGGTGTTGCTATGTATATGCAATCCAATTTCCCTTTCTAAAAATATGTTTTTATAAGTCTACGAGTTTATAAACTATTTTTATGTTAAGTTCAAAAAAAATTTAGTTACCATATATAATTATTGTTAATTTTGTTTGAACACCATAATTCTGAAAGAAGAGCACCTTCAACGGCGGAAGAAGATCAATGTTGCATATGCATTGACAAAATTATAATAGACGAGGTTATAAATTCATTGAAATGCAACCATACCTATCATCACCAATGCATAATTGACTGGATCTGAATGAACATAAATGCCCTACATGTTGAGAAACAATTTTTTAGTCACAATGTTTTCCATTATCAGGTACAAGAAGTTCTACTCGGTTTATAACCATTTAAAATAATACAATTGTCGCATTTTTGCCTTTTCGCTTTATTTCTTATTTTCCATATTTTCTTCATTATAAACTTATTAGTACGATTAATACTAATATACAAGCAAATATAACAAAAAAATATCACACAGAATAAACAAAGGAAGGCAGAAAAAACAATAACGGTTACTAATAATATGAATTACTAGCATTCACAAAACAACTATAATAACTCTGGCAAAGAGTTTTTCTAAATAAAAATTTCATTGTCCACTATTTTATAAATCCTCCCAAAAAAATAAGGATACAATGGTATTAGAAGCACGATCTTATTCTCTTTTGATCGAATCGATTGATTTATGTATTAAAAACTATAAAAGCTTACGATTCATGACTAAAACAGAAAATAAACTAAGAATTCGACCAATTTTAGTTATATAATTGAAATTTTATGTAGACAACATAATCAAAGTCTCACCCAACTTAACATAAAATAAAATTTACACAAAATTGTATATTTTATAAAAACCGATTCATCAAATCCCGGGCGCAGCGCGGACCTTTCCTAGTTCCATAATAAAGTAAAACTACTAACTCTTCCTCTGTCCATAATGACAAGAAAAATAAAATTTCACTTGTTTCTCATAATTGAGAGCTCTCACCATGCCATAATAAAGTAAAACTACTGACTCTTCCTCTGTCCATAATGACAAGAAAAATAAAATTTCACTTGTTTCTCATAATTGAGATCTTTCACCGTGCCATAATAAGGTAAAAAACTACTGACTCTTCCTTTTTCCACAAAGGATAATTTATGCTTTGAGAATTATGCGTTGCTTTTCTAGCTCTTCTTTGAGATCTTACTTCTCGTTGATTTTAAAAGCAGAATCCAAAAATTTGGGGCAAATTCAGTTTCTGCAAGTTCTATGTTCTCATCATCAAACTCATTGTATATTGGATCGCCGTTCCAATTAGTGAAAATGTCTTCTGATGTGTGTTCTTCCTTATCAACATCATCATCATCGTCTGTGTCGTACCTGTCATATATTGGACTATAGAAATGACATGTAAAAAATTTATCGTCTTCTTCCTCAACACCATCATCAACACCATTGTCATTGTAATCATTGTCAGTGCATCACCGGCGAATTGCAGGGGTCGTTCGTTGTTTCGTTAGATTAGTCACAACAGTCACAAGAGCCGTGATTTGAGCTTGAAGGTCGGCAATAGATTTTTGGGTGGTAGGGGCATCGTTACGAATCATCGTAGTAGGCGTAGCGAGTTTTGGAACGTAGCAAAGCTCTGATACTAACTTGGCGCAGCGTATGATAAGTTGAACGGTCCACAAAGAACATTTAGGGTTTTAGAAACCTGTTCTTGGATTGATCAAAAAGTTTCTCGCCATAGCTTCTTTGAAACGAACTTCTTGAGAGATGAATTTAATGAATCAAACAATGAAGAAGCAAAACTTTAAGTTTCTTATCAAAAGTCTGATTAATATGAGAGCGTAAGCTCTGTTTATATAATTTGAATAATTATCATGTTGCCGCCAATAGTAGAGAAGATGCTGAATCACCAACCTTGACATACTTGCTCATGATTGTACTTCCAGTCCTGAAATGAATAAAGGAGAAAAACCGGAGATACATATCTCAATTACGTCAAATATTTTTCTTCATCTTTGCAAGATCACGGTTTGCATCTTTCCCTGCAAACAAAGCATATATGTCCACCACCTTGTAATCTTGCAATGCAATATTCAAACACCATGTGATCGAGCATTTTATAAATACTTTATTAACCAGCAAACTTGGTTTTTGAGGTAATGAAACAAAGATTATATCATTGAAACTTCAACATCATCAGAGTAAATCATGGAAACAGAATCTACTCGTTCTTCACATCACTCTCAGCAGGAGTCTCAAGATTCTTATCCACAACTGTCGGCTCTTGCTTGGTTACATGAGCGTCTCCGTCATCAGTCTCTGCGGGTTCAGACACAGATGCAGTTTCAGCTTCTGAAACGGTCACTTTGACAGTGCCAACAGTGGCATACTTGCTGTTGAACTTGTACTCCCAGTCCTGAAGAGCTTCAAGCTCAAAGGGACCAAGACCAGAGATATCCCAAGTCAGATCTTTCTCCTCAAACGACATCTTTGCAAGAGCTCGGCTTGCGTCTTTCCCTGCAAACAAAGCATATGGCCCTCCTGGTCCATAGAACATCCTATAAACCAACACAGAAATGGATACCCTTTCATTACAAACACAGCACATATAAAACAAAACAAATCAGTCTTAAGATTAAATCAAAAGTTCGAACATGAGTTAAGAGTTTTGAGAAATCCAAATCCCCAGCAGACATCAACAACAATACTCTATCCAAAAACATTAATATGAATTTAGAAAAAAGATAAATCTTTACTATACCAAACAAATCTTCAAATACCCAGAAATTTCCAGCCTAGGATTGAATCAAGTTCGCAAGTAGTACTCTAAATTAAACTACTCGTTAGGGTTTAAATTTATGCAAGTCCAAGTTCTTACAGGACCAATACAAAATTACAGAAAGGAGAAACCTAATGTTGGTGTTCATTGGTCAAATTTAAAGAAATTCACCTGCTTTGTGTTACGTCATAGATCTGATGTTTGATGGCCATAAGAAGGGGCTTTTGAGGATCGGAGCCATCGTACTGCTTAAGTTCCTCCTCTGTGATCTCGCCGACCTGAACAGGCTGAGGAATCGGTGGTGCTTCCTCTGCAGCCGACGATCTAGCCCTCTGATGTCGGCGAACATCATCGAAAGGCGAAGCGAACCAGCCTGAGACGACTTGGTAAATGGCGAAGGCGAGAGCGAGGGCGGTGAAGAAGACCACCGGGGAGAGACCTGTGTAAGCATGTATCGCTTCTTTTAGCGTTTGCCATAGTAGTAGCGCCATGGTTTTGGCTTGGAGAGAAGAAGGAAGAAGATTGATGTTGAAAAGGTTTTCGCACTTTCGTCTTTCTATGTAAAGTCAGATTTATTTTCTCACTTTACCTTTTTTTTTTTTTTTTGGTACCCAACACTTTACCATTTAACATTTTTCTCGAGTTGATATTCCTTTCTTTTTTTTTTTGCCGTAAACATACTGTACTAGGTGTTTTGCGTAAATATAACCAATATTAAACTCTTGTTTTATTTTTATTGAAAATATTTTTTAATTTTATAAAAATGTAACTCTAGGTAATTAAAATCTTTTTTTTTTGTCATAGGTAATGAAAATCTTTAAATATTTGTAATTATAAAACCACTTATTTTTTTTGTTCATAATTATATTTTTTACTAGATAAATATATAAAAGATTTATCGTATTTTGAAAAAAAACTATTATATTTATTGAAAAAATATTATTTAGAATAACAACACAGTAAATATGAATGATTTTTTCATTACTTTTTTGTCAATATTTTATTACTTTTTAAAAAAAAAATCTAATAAAATATGTAAATCACAACAACCCTGCTTTAAAATATATATAAAAAAAAATTAACACCAACATTGTTACTGACATCACTCAATCCCCCAACCTCTTCTTATAGTTTTTTCCAAAACTGAATATTAGAAAAATCATCAAAATATAAAAAGCCATCACCCGATAAATCAAAACTCACATTAATGTTCTGAAATAAAAAGACTAAAACATGTTACGGTTGTGCTTTATCAAAAAAAAAAAAACATGTTACGGTTGCGACTTTGTGGGTATGATTGAAAGACATTTTTAGAGTAACTAATTAGAGTAAATTTATTTATGGGATAATTTGTAAATTACTCCGATAACAGTTTGCAATTTGATAATTACACTTTCTGTTTATTTTTTTGAAAACTACACTTTCTTAAATTTTAATTTACTTTTTTATCCAAATTAGATATTTCAATAATTAAGATATAAATTCAAAATTAATATTTAAGATAAATATGTGCAATTGATGGGGTTAGTGGTTCCAAAATTTCTAATGATCAGAAGCAGATATGCTATATATCACCTTGTGTTGTGGCTTCAACTATAGTTCTATGTACGAGGGCACATACATCTCTCCTAGAATCCTAGTGTCTTTTATTTAAATATATTGGAATGCACATACTTTGATTTATTGCAAGCATAACGTGTATGCACACGGTTATGCTTATTTTTGTTCTCTTGCTTACGTCTACATGCTTGGTTTTGTGCAGTAGCTTAGTTGCTAGCTCTTAGCTTCTTCTTTTTTTCGAAAGAACTCGTAGTTTCTTCGTATTCCATTAAAGAATTAGATATAGAATATCTTCTCATGCGATGTCTCTCTAGTAATTTTTCCCATCAAAGGCTTGTGTAAAGTAGACATTATCAAGCAAAGGCAAATATGATATGTTTTTTAAAAAGAACACAAACTGATCGAGAGGATGATAGAAAGCTGGAGTTGAAGATTCGTGTGATAAAAAAAAACTTTTGTGTTCGTTGGTTTGACAGGTTTAAGATGTGTATTACAAATGAGGAGAGGCGAAAGAATCAAATATTTCTTGTAGGTTTTAAGGCGTGGTAGAGTCACGGGTCTGCCCTCTTCCTATATGCAAAATGAATAGTTGAAAAAGTCATTAGAAAAAGAGTTATGTTTTTAAGGTGGGAGAAGTCGTTTATCTCAATGAAATGCCCAGAAAGTTGTTGCTTCTATTACAAGAGAGAGCCTGGACTCATGGACTATTAACTTAAATATTTGTTTGGATACAGACACGGTTCAAATATGTATTATGATCTGATGGATCAGAAACTCTTTTTAGTGAGTGTTAACATAACCTGAAAGTTCTAATTGCAACGTAGTTTCAAACCTAACTCATTCCTGTATGGAGTTCTCTCATGTTATCAGTCAGATAAGAGTATGGAACTAGAACGAGCATTTGCAGATTTTGTGCTCTGCAATTTCAGAGTCCATCTAGCCGCATAAACGACACTTACCTCGAACTTGAACAGAAGCAGAGTTCTGCAAAGGTGTAGAACAACTGGAAAACATAACAAATATTGTGAAAATAATCAACTTTATTGTAAAATAAAAACTAAAACAGTTACCAATACCTAGAATAACCAAAACCAAATTTTGCAGAAAAAATGTTTAGAACAGAAAAACTTAAAATTCCAAAGTCCAAATTTAAGAAATATTAAAAACATATAGGATAGTTATTGTGTAGATATATTAAAAAGATATTAGGTAGATTCTCTAACGATTTTTAAAAACAGTTTAAAAACTATATATATATTAGGAATTGAGAAATATTAAGATTGCGCAATTTGGTAAATTTATATACACATAAGTGTATTTTTTTCAAAAACTTAAACAATGGTGTAGTTTTCAAATTATAATCTTATTTGAATGCATTTCTCTAAATTTTCCCGCTATTTAACTCTATATTCTGCTTAATCATTATTTTTTTATTTTTGACAACGAACGATTTTTCTATTATTCAAATCTGAGGTAGTCTGGGTAATACAACTAATGTAAAACTTTTGCAGTTTTAATTAAAGATCCCAAAAATTTATTTTGCGTTCTGGGGTTATGAAATATCTTGAAGTCCGAAAAACATATTTGCAATGTCTTTATCGCGTCCGATAACCATCCTAAGTCTAGTAACCATCCTTCCATCAAACAACTCTCAGTCCCATAAGAACAACTAGCTTGTTCGACCTAGTTTACTATATTTACTGCATTATTAAATTACTAGCCTAGCTTAATCATAAACTGCTTAGATCTTTTGTATGTCCTAGCTCCCTGTTAATTCGATTTCTAAGTGCTATAATGCGACCTCTTATTTGAGAGAGTATAAATTACTTCTTAGGATAATTTGAGTGATATCAATCATTCAATAAAAAATCAAGGACAAAGCCTGCCATATGATCTAATGAGACATATTCTGCCATATTGATCATTTATTAATTAACAGAGATAAAACATATCACGTGATCCTTTGATTGTGAATGCATATCCTACCACAACGATCAGTTGGGAAGGAAACGCTTATCATCCTAAGATAATAAACGGAGATGACATATCCTATCACTTCAAAAGAATAATAATATTAAAAATATTAATATAAAATAAACATAATTAAACCTCACCTCGTTGGTTTGAGAGTGCTTGTATACTGATAACATATTGTGTATTACTACGTGAAGGATAAATATATATATATATATATATATATATATATATATATATATATATATATATATAACAATGTTTATATTTGTTATATTAATAATATATATCTTTTGTATGTGGGACGTAGAGAATAACAATGAGTAGAGAGAGATTTTATAATCTTCTTATCCTTTATATACTAACTATACCTAGCACGGATATATTTCTTTAGCTTCCAAATTATCTGATTTTAAAATTATAACTAGATTTTAATCCGCACAACCGTGCGGATGATTATTTTTATTTGTACACACATAATTATTTGTTTTACGTGACTAATTGTAATATTTACAATTATATTGTTTGATATAATATTTTAAAATACAACAATTTTATAGTACACTTACAATAAACTTTTTTTTTAATTTTCAGTGATAGCATATTTTATATTATGTGATACAAAATTCTGAATTGAAATATATTATTGGTAAAGGATCAAAATTTTAATTGAAAAGTATTAAATTAAATTAATATCAAAAATTCAATACAAAATTCTACATGATTTTAGTTATAATTACAAAATTAATTAGATATTTTAAAAGTTTTTTTTATTGAAAATGAAATATACATTAAATTTTTAAATAAACACGAAATTAACAAATATTTTATAAAAAATATTAGGTGAAAAATGAAATTTACATTTATCTAAATAAATACGAAATTAATTAAATATTTAAAAGGTTTATTTTAATGAAAATGAATAATATATTTATATTGTAAATAAGAAGATATGAAAAGATTTTATTCATATACAATTTCAGAGAAAATATAGGAATATTTATTTGATTTTTGTTTTAGAATAATTAAAAATAATTCATATATTTATAAAAAATATAATTTAAACAACTTTTTAAGTGGTGGTCCAAATAAAAAAAAAAATCACACATTAACTAATTCATGACTTCTATTTTAATAGATAAGATAGTGAAAGTATTTAAATATAATTTCGAAAATGAAGATCTTGTAAAAAAAATTTAAACCAGATTTGTTAGAATTTTAAAATAAATATATTTATATTTAAAATAAAAAGATATCAAAAGATATTATGATTAAAGTATTTTAAAGATTCTATGTATTATTAGTCTTAATAAAATACATTTAATAAGATTTCTAAGTGATAGTCAAAATTAAAAAAAATCACTCATGAAAGAAGTCATGACTTCTGTTTTAATATATACGATGACTTATCAAAAATAGCTGGAAATGCTAAACATTTTTTTTAAGAAACGAAAACACAATCTATACTATTAAAGCATAATCCCTACTAGAATTCTGTTCTTGATTTTCTCTTTAATTACAATGCTATGCCACTGTATTTAATTTTGCTAATTTAATTTTGAACTAAACAATATTTCCTAGCATATCTAAGATTCATTATTTATTTTATAGTTAAAATATTAGCAATACACTTTACGTAACTAAACTCTATTTCTCAAGTAAAAAGAAAAATGGTTTTTTTATCTTCTCCTTTGTTTTGCCTCAGCCACTACTGGCTACTCTTCCCTTTTTCTGTTTATCTTATTGATCGATTCATGATGTGTCTCTGGTCGCAGGTTTGACGAGGACGCTCACTCTCCCTTCCCAGCAACGGTGAGGATGTATCTGAATCTTATTATATTTAATATTATAATATCCTTCCTATACATGTAAACCCTAAACAGTATAATATGTTTTAGATTATGTATCACATAAATCTCTTTAAGTTTTTTTTTCAACAAGAAATAAAATAACGAAATTACTCTATAAATTTATTTATATTTAATAGTATAGATTCCTAAAGTATTGGTTTAGAATACGTTCTAAGTATATCCACACAAGAAATCATTTAGCAACTAAATATGTAATAAGATTTTGTTTCCCGATTGTAACAACAGTCCTAAGACCATATTTGTTATTTACCAAAAAAGAGTTAGTCAACAAGCTCTAATTTATTTAATTAATTAGTCATAACTTTTAACCAATGTTTGACGAGTTAAAAACATTAATTACTTATTCTAATTTTAAAATATTAAAAATAAAAAAAATTCGCAAATATTAAAAATCAAAGTAAAACCAGTGTAAAACAGGTTAATAGAAAAATTATCATTTTTTGTTTTCATAAATTTATATTTATACACAATTTTAATTTGATTACAGAAAGATCTATATGATGAACATATGTCAGTTTGTATAATACAAATACTTTAAATCAACATAAGATTAATTGTATTTTATTAAAATATTTTATTTAAAAATAAGATTTGCAATATATTAGGGTTAAAAACATTAAATCTTACATTGTTATCATAGATATAAACTGTTTGTATTGAAAATTATTTTTTTCATAAACTCAAACGTTTAATATAATTAACATCTCAAATTAATATTTCAGTTTCTACTTACAAATTTAAGAATGAAAAAACAAAATTGAATCATCTATGCCAAAACAAAAAAAAAACATTTTTAATATAGTATTAATTATTTACCATATTACTTTAAATATATAATTAAAAATCTTCCATAGGTTATATTTTTTTTGAAAACTCAGAAATAATATCATCTAAAAGAATTAAAATAAATCATATCAACAAATTTAATAATAAATATATAGAAGAAAAAAAAAAATTTCCAAAATTTGTATTATTTTAGTTTAATATTTTGTCAATAAAATAATCTCGCGCTTTGAAAGCGCGAGTCAAAATCTAGTAAACAATTAAATATACATTCTTTGGAAACTGCTTGTCGTGGAAAAAAGATTAATTGTTAAATATATTGCATACAATATTAGATTTAATAGATGTGTTTAATCTACAAATGTAGGTACAAATTGTTGGGGTCAAAATCGGTTACGACGAAATCAACGTCGGAAAAAACTTCCGATAAAATTTTATCTTCCATAAAAACAAAAAAAGAAGTCAAGAAAGAACGGAAAAAACTATCAAAGGTCTAATGATCAGTTCGCCGAATCGAACAAGCTAGATCGTCCGCGGAATTCAGCTCGGCCGAGCTGGACCAAGTCCAGTTCGGTGAACGGCCGAGCTAGATCGAACGCGGATTCAGCTCGGCCGTTCACCAAGCTGGGTCGACCGGAGTCCGTCTTCACCTCGTCCTCGTAACTCCTCTCCCGAGATTGCATCGAATTCATTTTTGTTTCGTATCGATCGGAGGTATCGTTGGAACTTTACTATCTAAAATCCAAGAACTCGTCTTTTCTCGAAGATCATTTGGATTGATCGTATAAAAAGGCAACAGTTAGCTGAACACCCAAGGTTGCCTACGCTATACGAGGAATTTGAAAGTTCTCCAGAATAGACGTCGTTTTGGAAGCATTTTTACTATAAAATCATAAAAACGCCGAAGTCGGAAAACGGTCCGGAAATGGCCAGAACACGGCAAAGAACCCACTTACGATTTTATGAAACCAAGCCCAGTCGTTACGACGGTTTATCATTTGTCGCCCAGAAAAAGATAGATGTCAAATTTTCGAAGATAAATGTCAAGTTTCCAAAGATAATTACAGAGATCGAAGAAAAATGGAATATTTTCGCGAAGCGATAAAATCGATTGAGGGCAGATAGGGAAAAGGCAAACTGCCTTAGAAGCAGTATATAAGAGGAACGAAGCTGAATGGGCGAGGACACACAAGAATTGTTACTCAGAGCAATACTTAGAGCGATTTAGGCAACTTTCCTTTTTTGTTATTCGAGCTGCGCCTCAATTAGGTTTTCTACAATCTTAGGTGCTAGAACTAGGGTTTTTTCGCTGACAGCTCTAGCAGCCGAGTCCTTCACCTTGTTGTAAAGCTCAGACGCAGACTTGGAATAAGACTAATTTCGTTCTCTTTTCGATTCTTATATTTTTCCGTCTATCTTTTTGTGTTCTTGATTGTTTGACGTGTGGTGTAGCAAATATCCGGGACCTCTGGAAAATTAGGGTTTTCCTAACTTTCCTAATTCAACGAAAATCGACGGTGCGAATTTCGGTTCACTGTTTGGTGCTAGAAGGAGGGGGAGGTATAGATCAATCTAACTCTCAGCCACCAACGCTCGAGCAGACATGTCAGCTGACGATCTCAACAACCAACAAACTCGCGACGGCGACGACAACGTTGGAAGAACTCCAGCAGCGAACGTTGCCGCGGTTAACCTCAACACCGCAGCGTTCGAGGAGGTTAAGAAAATGTTCTCGACTTCCGAAAAGAAGTCTGAAGAACGGGACAAGGTCATGAGTTCTCTCGCTAAACAGGTCGAAAACCTAACAGCAAGAACCAGGGCCGTCCTTCCGCGCAGGATAACCCGAATCCGTGGAAGAAGGCTCGATTTCGCGATTCCTCTAGACCGGTCCGGTAACGCGCAGGGGAAAACGTCCGGGAAAAATCCCGACGAAATAACCCCTGCGCCAACACGGAAAAACCCGGGAGATCTTCCCCTTATCGTGGAAGACGAGGAAGAAGGAGAAATTGAGCGCGTCGATGTGGACTCTAGCAGTCAGTCTGAACCTACGGACGAAGACGCAGACGTGAATCCGCGTCGTACGAGGAGTCGTGCGGCTAAAGATGATTCCCAGTTCGATAATCCTATGACTGAAGAAGAAGAAGCTATCTTCTGGGACGAACAGAAAGAACTGGCCGAGGAGCAGACTCGGAACACTCGCGGCAAACACCGACAAAATCGCAAACCTGCGAGCAAGAAATCCAAGATCCGCGATCGTCGCGATCATCTCAGGAAAATGACTGCAGAAGTCAGAGCGGTGAAATCTCATATTCAGCACGCTACTAGCACCACGCCCGAGATCGATCTATTGCTCGAGGAATCTCGAATCACCGGAACTAGGGTTTCAGACCCTGGAAAGATCAAGGTAACGCCTTATGACGGAACAACTGATCCCAGGGCACACCTGCAAGCTTTCCAGATCGCAATGGGGAGAGCCAAATTCAGAGAAAGCGAAAGAGATGCCGGCGAATGCCGCCTCTTCGTCGAAAACCTCCAAGGAGTAGCGCTCGAATGGTTCTCTCGCCTGAAGCAAAATTCCACTGGAAGCTTTCGCAAACTCGCCTCGGAGTTTCTGAAGCAGTACTCTATGTTCATAGACCGAGAAACCTCTGATGTTGATCTTTGGAGCATGTCCCAAGGAGAAGACAAGCCTCTCCACGACTTCATAAAATGATTTAAGATTGTCATGGCTAGAGTCAGCGGAATAAGCGACAAAGTGGCAGTACACGCACTCGGTAAAACGCTCTGGTACAAGTCAAAATTCAGGAAAAGGATAACCTTGGATAAGCCGCGTACGATTCAAGACGCGCTCCATAAGGCCATGGACTACATAACCATCGAAGAAGAGACGAAAATCTTATCGCAAAAACAGAAGCTCACGAAAACTTCATTGAAGGATCCCGGGTCGGATCAAAAGTCTAATAGAAGAAACCCTCGTAACGACAAAAAAGTCCATCATGGGGAAGAGGAGACCCAGGAAGCGCATAACTACGCCATCAATTCAGGACCAGAGCAAGGCCGGAAAACTGGAAATACATGGACTCATAATCCGAGTTACGACGAGAACGCCTTCTGCGACTTTCATCAGGCCCGTGACCATTCGACCATAAACTGCAAGGTTCTCGGTGCCAGGTTGGCCGCAAAGCTGCTCGCATGAGAACTCGCCGAAGTATCTACCGTAAAATATCTCGTCCGTGACTCATACCGTCGTCCGAGAAACGACAAAGCTCCCCAAACCGAGAACTCTCTCCGAGAGAACCAATCAGGAGAAAAGCGCGGGAGAAGGCAGGACGAGAAGGGCAATGACAATAGGCCGCAGAGTCAATATGATCATCGGAGGATCGCAGTACTGCAGCGATACCATCTCCGCCATCAAAGATTATGAGCGCAAGGCTGAGACAAGCACAAATTCGCTAACCTGGTCTGCGCCTAGCGACTTCCCGAAAGGAGTGATCACTTTCGATGAAGAAGAGGCCGGCGGGATCGACCAGCCCCACTGCGACCCGCTCTTGATCGATCTCGTGATAAGAGATCTCGAGGTCGCGAGAGTTCTCATCGACACGGGCAGCACGCTCAATGTCATCTTCCGCGACACTCTTAAACGAAAGAACGTCGAGCTAGGAGAAGTTGTACCATCCCCCAAGCCGCTAACCGGTTTCGAGGGCACGACCTCTATGACTCTCGGATCGATCAAACTACCCGTTGCGGCGAAAGAGGTCACAAAGATCGTTGATTTTGCAGTGGTTGACCACCCAGTCATCTACAACGTCATCATGGGCACACCTTGGCTGAACGCCATGAAAGCAGTCCCGTCGACTTATCACTTAGGCATCAAATTGCCAACTCATAACGGAATTGCCGCAATCTGGGGATCCTAGACACAGTCGAGATGCTTCTTCCTGGCCGAACACAAACTACGGCAAATCACGACCATCTCGATGGTGAAACCCAAACGGGCAAAGCTAACTCACACGTCTACTGAAAAATCTTCGAAAGAAGACGATACAGAATCGTCAACTCAAGCAACGACCAAAGAACAATCAGTTTCAAAGCCTAACGCTTCTACCCAACCAGAGGAAACAAACCCGGTAAAATACGTCGATCCAGCAATTAACGCGATCGACGCAATAGCCAAGTAAACACACTCGTACAAAAATCAGAACTACGAGATGGCTTGATCCTCGAAGAGGGTACGTAGGCAGCTCGTCCAAGGACGAGTTCAGCTATCCCCCCTCTCCATAGGGGGGGGGGAGTGGGTACATATACGAATACTTGTATATTCCCGCATTCTAAAATATTTTTTTTGCACTCAATATTTTTGAAACTTTTTCGGCAATAAAAACTTTGTTAACACCTCTCTTATTTTGGAAAAACATCTTTCGGAAAACATCCAAAGACAAGCAAAACGATTATTGTACGAAACTAAAACGGAAACTCGCAACAAATCATCCTACCTCGAAACAGATCAACTTCACACTAACTTATCCGACAAAGAAAATTCGTCACATCGACTAAGGCATGGGCGGAATCAACAGATTCCATCACAGAAACTCTTTCGCAAAAATGTTTCGGTCTCACGACCGAAACACGATACCCTGGTCTCTGATACTAAAAATATCACTGACAGTGTGTTTTCGAAAAGAAAGCGAGACGTCGCCTAGATCTTCAAAAACATGCTCTCGGTCCGTTCGCGACTATAAATTTCAAACGCTCGTCGACTGGCCTCGCCGAGCGCATTAGCAGTCCTAAACAAACGCATTTAGATCCATCCTATGGATAGATCCTCTTACATCCGACTAGGATAAAATAGCGCGCTATAAAAGAAATCCAAAATTTTGGTCAGCGCTTTCGGGAGACTTAAAAATTGTCCTCGAAGAGATGCTCGATTCCTACCATTCAAGTCGTATAAGCCGAGAACATATCACGGACTTTAAAGCGGAATGGAGTCAGGTTAAAATCGCAACAGGCTAAACGACAGCCGATTAGTCATCGCAAAAGCCATCAACCGAAAGTATCTTACCCTAAACCCAGCACACTGGTCTCTCACGTCTCAAGGCATGATATCGAAAAGATATGAGATCCTGAAATCATGTCTCTTTTTCCATAACCAAAAACACGCTCAAAGCTCCAACGAGCAACGAGTTCGACGGTCCACTAAAATAAAAAAGAGGCAAAGGACGAGATGACAACTCGAACCCTTCTCCTTACGCATAGCAAAAAAAAAAAAATCCAAACATCCTTAAAACCTCTTTTTTTATAAAAGCATGGTTCAAACACAATGCCGGTAGAACGGCAGGGATACGAAGCCTCACTCAGCCAGTCCCATTACATAAAAACATGGCCATACTGGGCCAGCACACGTACAAATAACATAAACAAATTACAAAGTCAAGGGTACACTTTCCCAAACGACTCACAGCGAACCTTGCAGTCAATCGCCAAGATCGAAGTCCCCACTCATCGATCTTCCGATCGAGTAGTCGTTCCCATCAAGCGGAGCCACCGGCTAGTCCACTTCGCCTGCCTCGCCAAGATCTCCCGTCTCCGCCTCCACCGTGTCGAGAGAAACGGGAACTGGTTCCCATTGCTCCCAAATCTCTTCCTCAACCTCAGGAATCTTTAAATCTTTGTCTTTCTCGGCCATATTCTCGGTCTGCTTCGCATACTCGTTAGTAAACGAGTAGTCGGGAAGCTGCGTAAGGGACAAACCACTCGCGATAATCTGCGAGCACCTTTTAGCGCCCCTTGAGCTCTCCAAACTTTTGCGAGAACTTATCACAACAGCTCTTCATAACTTCCACTATCTCTCTCTTCCCTCGCCTATAGGCATGGTTGACCTCCTTCTCAAACGACTCTCTCTCACGATGATGAGAACTTTCCAACTCATCTTTCAAACGAGCAATCTCTTTTTCAGCAACCTCAGCCTTGAATCGAGTCATCTGAGCCTCTTGTTTGCTTGTGTCGAGGGCTCGGTTTATCATAAGAAGGCCCTGCGAGAATTCTCAAAGTCGGTAAAGCTTAGAAAAAAACAAAACCCGAGAATGTCCAAAGATGAGAGCCTACCCCATTGACCATCCTCGCCGCCTTGGAAAAATCTGGCACTTCGTTGGATCCACCTTCGGTCGGAGTGAAGTCAAATTCAAACAACCCGTCAAGATTAAACTGCTCGCTGCTGCTTCCACCGACTTGACTGTCAAGATAGTCCTTGAGTAGATTATCAGGAGAAAGCTTTCCGTCGACCACGTCTTCGTCCACCATAAGATGCTTGTCCTTGCGAGGCTTCGACCTGTCTCTCTTCGTCCAAGGCACATATGGAATAAACCCATCCATACTAGACTCCGACCCTCCTTCGGTCGGCAAGTTCGTCTGAAACCGGGAACGGTAGAGCGTGACAGAACGACAGATCCACTTCGGGGAAAAATCCGCCCAAAAGCATGGACGTCCGCGTAATAACTCTCGAACGGTGAGTGATCCCTCGGGAACCGGATAGAAAGTGACGGACACTAAAAAAAACCCAGTGAAGATCAGACATCGTCGAAACCAGAGATAGTAAACGTTCGGAATCAGGAATACCTTTTTTCCCCCATCCAGTCCTAAACATGGGGCTGGCGCTCGCTTCCACCGAGTCATCGCTAACACGAACAAAGAAGAACTGCTCCTTCCAAAAATGGTATTTCGATACAAACTCCGAGATGATCGCCATGTTCGTACGAGGCCTCACTTGGACTATGAGTGAAGCAGAACATCAGGGCTCGACTAAGGCCTCGAGATGATCAGCGTCAAGGGTGATTCCCAATTCGTAACTCAGCACCAAGATTCCAACGAGGTGCTGTAAACCGCACTGATTAACCTGGCTGATCGACAAGTTGAAACGGTTAAGAAGTTGTACGATAAGCTCCGGGATAGGGAACCATAGATGACATTGCATCAAGTACACCTTATAGCACGTGAAATAGCCTTCGGGCGGAGATTGTGCAACTTCCCCACCTTCTGGGAGGCGAAACTTGACTGATTCAGAAATCCTGCAGAAACGTCTAATGGCCGCAAGCCCATTTGGAAAACTCATGCTCGGACAGCCGGCCACAGGGTTGGTTTTAAAAGGGGGAGGAACCCATAGCACAGGAAGGGGAGGTTTCACTTCACCCCTAGCCGTCCAGTATGCATCGATCTCTTCAGGATCGATCGAGTCGGTCGAGAATTCCACCTTTGGCACAACACCGACATGCTGCGAGCTGGAACCATCAGGAACAGAACGATTGCAACGAGACTTGGTGGAAGATTTTCTCTTTGAAAACATGATCTTTCCTTCTCAAAAAAAAAAGGGAAAAAAAGAGGAAAAACTACATAATTTTTTCAAAGGAATGAGAAGAGAGCAAAGGATCTTCTCTGGGAGAAAATTTATGGAAATGAGCAAGTAAAGAATTTAAAAACTTACTCCAAATACTTATAGGCAAAAAGATTCACTATTCACCTTCGGATTTTCGGACAATCGATTCCGTCTAACTTATTCAAACATGTCTAAGCCACTTGCAAGAACCTCACGATCCTAACGAGCTGGGGGGCTAACTGCTGGGGTCAAAATCGGTTACGACGAAATCAACGTCGGAAAAAACTTCGATAAAATCTTCTCTTCCATAAAAACAAAAAAGAAGTCAAGAAAGAACGGAAAAAACTATCAAAGGTCTAATGATCAGTTCGTCAAATCGAACAAGCTAGATCGTCCGTGGAATTCAGCTTGGCCGTTCGCCGAGCTGGATCGACCGGAGTCTGTCTTCATCTCGTCCTCGTAACTACTCTCCCGAGATTGCATCGAACTCATTTTTGTTTCATATCGATCGGAGGTGTCGTTGGAACTTTACGATTTAAAAACCGCAAGAACTCGTCTTTTCTTGAAGAACATTCGGATTGATCATATAAAACGGCAACGGTTAGCTGAACACCCAAGTTTGCCTACGCTATACGAGGAATTTGAAGGTTCTCCAGAATTGACGTCGTTTCGGAAGCATTTTTATTATAAAATCATAAAAACGAAGTCGGAAAACGGTCCAGAAAGGGCCAGAACACGGCAAAGATTTTATGATATTAAGAAACCAAGCCCAGTCGTTACGATGGTTTATCATTTGTCGCCTAGAAGTAAAATAAATGTCAAGTTTCCGAAGATAAATGTCAAGTTTCCAAAGATAAATACAAAGATCGAAGAAAAATGGAATATTTCTGCGAAGCGATAAAATCGATCGAGGGCAGAAAGGGAAAATGCAAACCGCCTTAGAAGGAGTATATATGGGGATCGAAGCTGAAGGGGCGAGGACACACAAGAATTATTACTCAGAGCAATACTTAGAGCTATTTAGACAACTTTCTGTTTTTGTTATTCGAGTACGCCTCAATTAGGTTTTCTGCAATCTTAGGTGCTAGAACTAGGGTTTTTTTGCCGACAGCTCTAGCAGCCGAGGCCTTCACCTTGTTGTAACGTTCAGACGCAGACTCGGAATAAGACCAATTTCATTCTCTTTTCGATTCTCATATTTTTCCGTCTGTCTTTTCGTATTCTTAATTGCTTGACGTGTGATTTAGCAGATATCCGGGACCTCTGGAAAATTAGGGCTTTCTTAACTTTCCTAATTCAATGGAAATCGACGGTGCGAATTTCGGTTCCCACACAAATGTGATTATATTTTAAATGAATACTTACCTCTAGAGGCACTTTCATGTTGGAAATATATATCCGTAGAAATACCATAGCAGATTAAGGTTAACAAACTTTAAAATCCTATCTCCCTCATTCTTCTAAATACTTTTAAATTTGTCCACCAATTTATGTTTCACAGAAACTTAGAATCTATCTCCCTGCCATATAAGAAATGTCAACAACAGATTAAACTGTAAATTCGTATCTCCCTTATTCTTCTAAATCGTTTTAAGTTTCATCTTTTTTTTTCCTAAAAATTTAAGTTTCATCTTTTAAAACAGATTATAGAAATCCTAGTTTTAAATATAAATGTGTATAACTTTATATCTAGATTTTCATGTTAAAAATAGCTCCAGGTTTGTGAAAATGGAGCTCTCATTTTCTGTTATCGTGTGAAAAATTAAACTACATAATATAAATATTTTCTGCTAACATCTTCAATTTAAAGAATGCAGAAATACTTATATTATTTTCTTTTGAAGAAAAGAGAAGAATAGATTTGAATACAATAATTATAAACTTTTACCGATGTTCTTTGCAACAATCAAAAACCAAAGAAGATAAAACTTTGGATAAGATTGAGATTTATTTATATAGGAGATGAAATTGTTGACATGATTGGAAATAACATAATTTTTCTTTGTACGTGTGATGATGGTAGTTTGAAAAAAATAGGGTTTAGATTATGTTGTAAACGAAAAGTTTGAGACTGAATATTTCGTGTGTATTATTAATCATCAAAAGGTGTTCCTTATATAAGTATTACAAGATAGAGATAAATGGAAAGAGTACTTATCCTAATCCTACATGAAATAGGAAATCTACTAAATACATAAAAAGAAAGATAACATCTAATAGGAAAAGGAAAGATGGTTTCCTTTTCTCTCTAAGCCGCCTCTCTCTCTCCTCTTGGACACGGCTGTGGTTGGGCCTGGTCGTGGCCTGATAGGCTATCTCTTCTTGTCTTGGTTAATGGCAATCCACATTGTTCATAACACTCCCCCTTGGATGCCATAACCATACAGGATTTGTAGTACGCTTAATGTTGCCTCATTAAAACCTTATCAGGAAAACCCAGTGGGACAAAACCATGATGAAGGAAAAAGGGTACAACACGCACTACTCCCCCTGATGTGAACCTAGGTGTAGGTTCTACATACTACGCATCTTGATGTGTGATCTATCCTGTCAGTGTAGGAAGGGAGTAATCGGCCAGTTTCATTATTGCACCGTAATTAAGACCACTTAGACCTCTTAGGTCGTTTCTCATGTCCTTTGACATTGAGTGTCCCGTTTAAAGCATGTGTGCTAAGCAATGTGAACCACATTGTCCTCGGGAATCACATGTTGGTCTTTGCAAAACGTGTTTGCATGTATTCATGATTCAGACGTGATCATCTACTTCTATACTCTTTACTTTTGGTTAACTATGATAACCATTCTGCCATGTTTCAATTTGGTCGATCAATGTCCAGTCCATAGACCACGTCCATACATGTCCACTTATTAATCCTATGAGTGTTCAATGATTATTGCTTTGAGGTTTTATAATCTCTTATCATGGCTCTTCGGCCGAACACACTCTCATGTGGACATCAATTTCTTTGCTTTATGTAATGTCTTATTCCTTGCGTTCATATCTTAATGACGCCTAATGACCTTAGGTCATAGATCTCATAAGCTTTATGGGCTACAATACTTCTTTGGTATCCGACAGATTAAATGTCTCCTTTTTAATCTTATGACAAAGCTTTATGGAGTTCATACAGCAGCAGACCATTCTGCTATGCTGGATCCTTAAGGGATCTAATGTCGGATTGCAACCTGATGGTTGATCTTTAGTTTCTATTAGCCCGTGACCAAGAAGAAGGGTCATACACCTTTTAGGTCTAAAAGCCGGACGTGTCTAGAAAATCTGGACGCTCTTTGCTGAAGAGCTGGACGCCCTTGGACGGACAGAGTCGGACGTCTCTAGTTTGAAGGACCGGACGCTCTCAGCCAATGTGCTGGACGCCTACAGATATGTTTTGTATCATTCTTCTAACCTCTTTTAGGTTTAGTATAAGCACAAGGAATTTCTTTATATATTCTCATATGTATATGGACTGTTATTGGATTGTCTTTTATACAACTCCAAGATCATGCATGATCACTTTATTTTACATATTATATGCAGCTGCTTTTCAGTCCATGAATCAGCTTAGGAACAAAGCTGTTCTTTCAATTTATCCAGTGATCCATATGCTGCTTACTACATCATTTGTATCCAATTTCTTTCTTATGACCAGACCATTTTCAATTTCAAAAATCTGTAGCAGCATCCACCACATAGGAGTTTTATCTCCTTATAATCTGTTCCTTTGATCTCTGTGAGTACCTTGTGTAAACAAGCTATGATCTAATGCTGTTAATATGAAGACATAGACACTCTAGGCCACGTGATCATGTGTCCTCTCTCACGGTTTCTTTATCTCACAAGATCCATCTATTTCACTGGTTTATCAGATGGCGTTTCTGTATATGTACATGGCCAATACGCTCATCTCTCTTTAGATACTTTGAACCTCCACGTTTATCTTTCTATTCTTTATAATCTTTATGATTCTATGATTGTATGATGAGTACTCATTCGTGGGTACATGATCCTCGCTTATGTTCAAGTGCTATTCTCTTATGTATCTTTATACAAATGTGGGTGTCGACACTTTCATGTGATTCCACTATGTTCCAGACATGATCTGATCACTTTGAGATTTTGTTATCCAGGACCTTTGCTACCTAGCAGCTTGGCATCCCAAGACTACTTGGCTTGGTACCTTAGATGTGTAGCTGGCCAGCCTTTATCTCTATGTCTGGTATGGTTTCTCTTATTATGACTTCGGATCTGTCTATGCACCTTTTCTTTCTATCCGAGTTTCTTTACTCTTATGGAACACTTGGTCTATCTTGCATAGACTCTATAGCAACTTGATTATGTCTCTTCTAGGACTTTAAATTTCGTTTGGTGCTAAGCTGGTTAGTCATTCTTTTTCGGGTCAGTGTCTGGCATTTCGATTAGCTTCTCAATTGGCTATCTTTATATTATCTTTCTTTGGACGTCTTATATCATAATGTATAGTCCGAGGATTTTGCCAAGACAATGATGGTTAAAACCATTCTTATCATTCCTTTACTCTTTCTTTATCCAGCTTATAATATTTCTCCTTTAATGTTTGGATAGTCAGATCCATTTGATCATGCAATCCGTACTTGGCCACTATTTTAATCACCCATGTTTTGGCTCAAGCTTTCTTTGAATTCGGGGAGAAAGTAATACTTCTATCCAACATATATTCCCAATCCTCTTCTGAGGTTTCATCTTAGACGGCACATATATGTATGTGGTGGTTTTATCTCAGAATCTCTTAAGATGGTTTGTCTGGTTTTAATGAACCGTATTCATTCTTTAGATGGGAATATCTATGCTCACTTATATGGCCTGATGCTTATTACCATTCTATACATGTATATTCATAATGTCCCCAAGCATATAGGTAATGGCCGAACCTTTTATAGGTAATGGCCTTTCCGGCCGGTTATGGCCTTTGCGGCCAGACCGTTGTCTCTCATGGTCTCTTCGGCTTCTTTGGCCGAGTCATGGACTGTGTGCGGACAAGCCTGCACTATTCAGACAAGTCACGGCCAAGTCATGGCCAAGTCGTGGCTAAGCTGTTTATAGGTGATGGCCTCTTTGGTTTGGCCGTTTGTATCATGGCCTCTCTTTGGCCGGGTAATGGCCCTTTATGGTCTAGTAATGGCCGAGCCATATATCATGGTGTTTAGACCATAGTACACGTATAGTCTCGACCACTTTCTTTCGGTATAGTCTCGACCACTTTCTTTCAAAGGTCTTAGGCGTTTTTTTTCTTAAAGATCTGAAGGAACTTTGTTACCTTTCTTGCCCATTGTTTCTTGTTTGGAAACCATTCATTATAACTTCAATGGACCACATTTCTTTGGGTGTATATAATGCCTTATAGGCAAATGCCTTAGCCATAGTTTCCTACCAGGCTTTCTATACCATTCATGATTTCTTACTTGGTTTTATGCCTTTTAGGCAACTCTTTAAAACATTCATATGTTTAAGTAAGATCAGGCAAGATTTAATAAACTTAAAACCAATTCCATATAAATCGTGAATGATCCTTAGGTTTAAAGTAAACACGAATGCAATCATAAAGCAATAAGACTAGTCGTATCGAAATTTGGTCCTTTTGAAAAATCAGATCAATATAAGTGGCGAAGCCTTTTTTTATTCTATACTGTTGTTACAGTATGACTTTCGACACATGGAATGTGGAATAGGACTTCTCTAGTAACTCTTCCTTGGTTACTACTTCACCACAAAATCTCAGCATCGAGACTGTCTTAAACAAGACTGAGTTGTACTCATCCATGACTTTGTAATCCAAGAATCTTAGATTCTTCTGGTCATTTCTAGCCTTTGGAAGCAACACCGTTTTCTGGTGGTAATTTCTATGCTGTAAAGCATCCCAAAAGTCTAGTGGATTTTCTATAGTGATGTACTGATCTTTTAGACCTTCAATGAGATGATGGAATATAATGCTTATAGCCCTGTACCGATTCATTCTCATTGTTGTCCTTGGTGATTGTATCACCAAGTCTCTTTTCGATATCTGAGTCACATTGTCATTTAAAAGTTAGGTTCACAATGTGATCATGTGCCCGCATGGTATTTATCAAGCTCGGCCACAAACAAGTCTTACGCATCTATGAAAACAATCGATCATGGTGCCAATTAGGTCACACGGCCATGTTAGTGTGATACAACAATCCTAGAGATTGGTTCATGATACAATCCGGTTTATATATCAATCCGGATATAAGGCCATACGGCTTTGCCTTAGACTTTCACGATTATTATGTGATACAACGATCTTAAGGATCGGATCATGATGCAGTCCGGGTCATATGACTATCCGGATTATGGTAATTGTCATTAGGATTGTTCATTAATGCCTGTTTCTAGATTAGCTACTTAGAACTTGCCATAGGATTGATAGATAAAAGCGAGAGCTTCATTCTCATCCTGAAAACATTCTAACTGAGTAAGGCGAGAGCTGATCAAGTGAGCTTAGTAAGCTATCATTCAACCCGTGCATAAAGCATAACTAGAAGCGCGTCGATCGATATCATTATTGAATAATCGATCGACGGAGCGAAAGGTGAATCGATCGATATCCCTATAGGATCAGCGATCGATATCCCTATAGGATCAGCGATCGATATCCCTATAGGATCATCAATCGTCACTTTCTAATTGATCGATAAACGATAGTTGAGATCATTAGATCTAGTTAGTATACAAGTCCAAACATGCGAAAGCTGATAGACTTGTTGATTAAGTAGTTGAACTTTACATTATCATACATGCAACTCATTAGGCATCTGTAGGATTATAATCCCAAGTTTCCTGAATAAAAACCCAAAGTCTAGCTATATCCTTTTAAGCACCAAAACCTCAACCAATCAATTGAGCAAACACTTGCTTGATAAAAACTGCAATTTGTGGGAACCGAAATTCGCACTGTTGAATTCTGTTTAAATTAGGAAAGTTAGGAAAACCCTAATTTTCCAGAGGTCCCAGATATCTACTAAACCACGCGCCAAGCAATCAAAACACGAAATAAAGACGAGAAAAATAAGAAATCGTAAAAAGAGAGCAAAAAGAAGTCTTATTCCGAATTTGGGTATGAGCGTTTACAACAAGGTAGGAGCCTCGGCTACAAGAGCTGTCGGTGAGTTCCCTAGTTCTAATAACCTAAGACTGCAGAACCTAGTTGAGTCGCAGCTCGAAATAACAAATACGGAAAGTTGCCTAATTGCTCTAAGTGCTAAATTTGCTCTGAAAAAGTTCTCTTTGTGCCTCTCGCCTAGAACTCCTTATATACTCCCTCCAAGGTCGGTTTGAGCTTTCCTCTTTTACCCTTAAGCCGTCATAACTCGAAAGTGGAGATATTCCATTTTTCTCGATCTTCATGATTATCCGCGGAAACTTAACATTTATCTGCGGAAATTTGACATTTTAACTTTTCTTGCGGACTAAGTATAAACCGCCATAGTGTCTATGGGCTTTTTCCTTAAAAAATCGTAAGTGAGTTTCTAATCTTGGTTTAGACCAATTTGGACCGTCTTTCGACTCGAAACGTTTATTACGATTTTAATCGATAAAACTAAACTTTCCGCAATTTTTATCATAAATTTTAAGTGATAACTCCAATCAATGGGAGTGGGAAATGATATGGCTGTGGTACATAGGAGCTAGCATTAAGGAACATACGAGAATGCATGGATTTGGGTCGTACCCGTTGATCAACGTTCAAGACAGTTCGGTCACTACGTAGCGACCGAACGAATGGCTTGGTCGGTCGCTACGTAGCGACCGACTCGTTCGCGGGTCGGTCGCTACGTAGCGACCGACTGAGGGGCTTGGTCAGTCGCTACGTAGCGACCGACTGAGTGGCTTGGTCGGCCGCTACGTAGCAACCGGCTCGTTTCGGACCGGTCGTTACGTGGTGACCTTGTTTGGACCCTTTTCCGATGTTTTACAAACGTGTTCTTGGACTATGGGAGTTTAGTTTCGATGGATCAACCGAGATTAGTGCAAGATTTCACCGCAAGGTGCTTCGTAAAGATTTCTTTACGAAGATTACTTTTTCTTAAAAGCGTTAATGTCGATTTTTACCTATATTTGGATGTTAACTTCGCCGTATCCGTTTTTGACCCCAACACAATTTACATTTAAATCATTAAAACATTCTCCTTAACACATCATATTAGATTTCTTAGGTTCCCTAGCTCCTTGTGAATTCGATCCCTAAGTACTACATCTCAACCTCTTATTTGAGAGAGTATAAATCATTCTTTATGGTAATTTGATTGGTATCAAATTTGGCGCCCTTGCCGGGGAGCTTTGATCGCCTATTCAATCTAATTTTTGTTAAGTTTCTGACACAAATTTTTTTTTTCTTGGATTTTCAGGTACATGCCCAGCAGTACTAGAAGCAACAAGGAAACTCAACTGCTATTCTCACCAGATCCTGCAAATTTGGAGCGTTCAATCCGCAAAGAAGCGCGCTCCTCATCGATCGACAACAACACATGTTCGTCGCTCGATTTCGTTCAATCGCCGTCGTCTCAGACACTAGTCCCGTCGACCGATACTCGCTCAGCATCGTCGACCGAAGACGCTCATCTTCCATCGACCGACATTGTCCATCCGACATCGATCGATACTCCAGCCCGGACATCGACTGATACTGAGACGCGAGACATGGTTGCGACTTTGATACTTGTATGAGATGAGAGAGGAGACCTGCATGACCAGGAAGGTCATCTACGTAATGCAGCAGGTCAGAGGATAAATGCTCAGGGGGCTGCAATCCATGAGTCTGATGCTAATGCTATAAGAACTACTCTACCTGTAGATGAGGCTGCGCGACCCAAAACATTGGATGACTACAACCGTTAAGATCAGTTCTACACCAACAGATCAGCCATTCGTCCTCCCACTATTTAGAGGGATTTCGAGTTGAAGGCGCAGTACTACACACTCGTGGGACAGATACCCTACCATGGATTATCTCACGAGCATCCTATGGACCATCTGGAGAGGTTCGAGGATCTGATATCTGCTATTAAAGTCAAGGGAGTCCCTGAGGATTATCTCCTATGTAAGTTCTTCAAGTTCTCACTTGTTGGAGAAGCTTCGCATTGGCTTAAGCAGTTACCACCAGGATCTCTCACATCCTAGAGCGACATCAAGAATGCATTCTTATGCAATTTCTTTAATGAAGCACGTGCTGAAGACTTGAGGAGCAAGATTGCTACATTCACTCAGGAGCCTGCAGACTCATTCAGAGGCTCTTGGATCAGATTCAAGTCTTATCAGAGAGACTGTCCACACCATGGATTCAATGAAGTACAGCTGCTCAGTACTTTTTACAGAGGCATCGCGGTGCAGTACTAGATGGCTCTTGATGCTTCCAGCAATGGGAACTTCAACACCAGGAATCCAGAGGAGGCAGTGAAGGTCATTGAAAACCTAGCATCTAGCAACAGCACCAAGAATACTGATTTTGAGAGGAAAAAGTCTGCCACCATCCTTGGGAATGATCAGATGGATGAGGTGAAAGCAAAGCTGGATAGTGTTCACAAGCTTCTTAGGAAGCATGTCTGCTTGGTTGAAGATGCAGAAGCTGTAGACACAGAGGGTAGAGCAGATGAAGAAGAAAATGTGAACTTCATTGGTGGAACTGGATTCCAAGGTTCTGGAAACAAGGGTGGAAACAGAAATTCTTATGGAAATAAGGGTAATTTCAACCAGAGTTCGCAGTACCAGAAACCCTACAGCAATAACATGAGTTATGGAAATTCCTACTACCAGAAGCCACCGCCGCCTACTCAAGAGAGAAAGATTGAAGAGATGCTTGATAGGGTTCTTGAGGCACAGCAGCGCATGACAGTGGACTTCAATGGGAAAATTGATTCTGTCTACACCAACCTAAACACAAAGTTTGAAATTTTGAGCACTCATGTGAAGATGCTGGAGATGCAGGTTGTTCAGACAGGAGAAGTTGTTAAGAGGCAGGAAGCCTTGACAAGAGGGGTAGGAGATGATGTGACGAAACACCACGTGAATGCCATCATTGGAAATGATTTCTGGCAATTGGTGAAGAAATAGAAGCTGCAAGAAAGAGATTTCGAAGTAGAAAGTCTGATGAGCTTTGGCGGATCGCACTGGTGTCGATCGACGCCAGACCATGAACATCGATCGACGGTCCCCAGTCCAAATCGATTGATAGGATCTCCAGAGCATCGATCGATGACACCTACGGAGTCAACCGCATCTTGCAATGTCGTGAGGATTCTAACTCACGAGGAGTTCGCAGCAAAACACCCACATCCGCCCAACCATGATAACATAAGAATCGCTCGACATGCTGCTACCCCAATCGATCGACAAACAGATGTCGACATCGATCGACAACCGACAGCATCCAACGATCGACGAGCACCTATTATGTACCGAGTGCAGATGCCAAAGATAGATGTTGCATGTCTTAATGCACTCATGCCCAAACCTAAACCCTCAGACAACCCACCAGAGACCGCCAGGATACCTTCAGATGATGGAGAAGATTCGATGGACATCGATAGGGTTCCTATGGGAAGAACCCTAAGGAAAAGAAAGGAAAAAGTGGAGAAGCATCTGAAGAAGGGGGCCAAAGATAAGGAAAAAGAAAGTTTCCGAAAAAGAGTCTTCAGGATTCCTATAAATAAGCCGTTCGAGGAGGCTTATTATACTCACATATTGTGGATGTTCTTCAGAGAGACAAGGGAGAAAGAAGAAGACATCAAGAGAATGTTTTGTGAAGCTAGAAAAAAGATGAGGAAGAGGGTTACATTGAAGAAGAAGAGTGATCTTGGGCAATTCGCAATACCATGCATGGTGAAGGGTATTGGATTCCCACATGCCTTGTGCGACACAGGAGCATCAGTCAGCATCCTACCTAGGGTTATGGTAGACCATCTGGGTCTGCAGATGGAGCCTTCCAACGAATTGTTCACTCAGAGGAATTCAAGAGGAATTGTGAGAGACCTAGAGGTGCAGATTGGTAATGCCCTAGTTCCAGTTGATTACCATGTCCTGGACATCAAGCTAAACTGGAACTCTTCTCTATTGCTTGGGAGAGCCTTCTTGTCAACAGTTGGAGCCGTATGCAACCTGCAATCCAATCAGTTGTGCTTGACGCTCATAGATCCTCATACCCGCTATGACCCCATTCCAGTCAAGAAGCCACAGATGTCCTCCAGGAGAATCAATGATCCAGGAATCATTGTAGCTTGCCACTGTGGAGTGGAATACGAGACAGAATACTCGACATCGATCGAAACTCACACTGCAACATCGATCGACAGTTGACATCAGAAATCGACCGACACACCACATGAAGAATCGGTCTATAGTAGTCCAGACGATTGGGAAAACGACTACTACAACACCACTATTGCCGCGTACACCAGACAAAACACGCATACAAAAGAGTATGATGCGGACTATGAGGAGGAACGAGCTACTGAGTACAAAGCCTTCCTTGATGAGGAAGATACACTTCTACATCATTCCTCTTGGAAAAGGAATGCACCATCGATCAACGTGACAAGCTCACCATCGATCAATACTCAACCTCATTAAATAAACCAGAAACGAGCATCGACCGATATAGCCAACTACTCATCGATCGACGCAGAAGTCGACCGTGTGCAAGAAGGAGACTACTTGATTGGCAGTTGGGCAGATGATCACCATCACGAAAGCTATGTTGTAGAAACAGTAATGTATGAGCCGGGAGAAGACGAACTACATGAAGATTTCACATATGAGGAACTTCTCAACATGCAAACACACGATGAAACAGATCAACTTCGATCAGAAGCTGCTTGGGGAAGAACACGATCCAGCCATCCGATCGACAGAGCAAGCCGTCCATCGATCGACATCAATCCTCCAACATCGATCGACGTTGCTCATACAACATCGATCGATATCCGCTCTAAACCAAACACCATTGTAAGCGAAAAAGATAAATTTGATAACGATTATCTAACTCCAGACGAATTTGGTGTTTTCAGGGACCCAGATGGCTACGCAAGAGCAATAGACGGACGTATACTGAACATATCTCGAAAAGATATTGCAGACATCCTTCAGACAGCCAATCACTACAAGAAAACATAATCTTAACGAGGGCGGTTTTCCTCGTGAGTTCGTCGTTAAAGAGGCTTTACGACGAATTAGCGAGGAACCACGTTTGCTCGTTACTCATCTGTCGTAACACATATTTCCTCGCTAATTCGTCGTAACTTAGCGAGGAATATATTTCGTCGTAAAGACGAAGTAGATCATTTCGTCGTAAAGACCACGTCAATATTCCACGTAAGGAGGTCGCTATATTTCCTCGTAAATACCTCGAAACGAATTTCTTCGTAAACTACACGTAAATACCTTGAAAGTGTTTCCTCGTAAAATACACGTAACGACCACGAAAGGATTTCCTCGTAAAATACTCGTTTATCTTTCCTCGTTATTTCCTCGTAAATGTTTTCTCGTAAAATACTCGTTTATTATTTCTCGTCATTTCCTCGTAAGGTTTCCACGTAAATAGGTCGTACATTAGCTACGAATTTACTTCGTTTTTATTATTTTACAGAATTTAAAAATATAATTAAAAAATAATTAAAATTATTTAATTTATTAATAAAATTAAAATTTAAAATAAAAATAAATCAATATGAAAATATTTTATATATAAATAAGTTTTGAATTTATAATACAACAACCGGAAAAAAAAACTAAGGGTCGTTCATCGCCTGGTAGAATTCATCACTCCTCCTCGTAACATCCGCCTCGTTATGTACGTCGGATGACTCGCCTCGAATGGGATGTTGTTGTCGCATGTTCCTCAACATGGACTCCCATTCCGGATTTGTGGCCGCTATAACGTCCAAGAAGCCCTCGACTCCACCCATACGAGATTTTGTCGCGGCCAACTCGTTACGCAGCTGAGCGGACTCTCTACGCAGCTCAGTGACTTCATCATCCCGTCGCTGACCATAAGACGATGTCGCTCTCGGAACATCGTTGACGGAACCAATCCCCAACGTCCGTCCCTTTTTTTTAGGGACAACCTTAAAAACAAAAAATAAATATTGTTAGTAAAAATTTAAAGTTATATTAAATGAATAATAAAAAATTAAAATTTTTGAAAATTTACCTCCTCGTAAATCTTATCCACTTCAAGTGTGGATAAGGTGACGGGTAATCCGTCGGTAGACTGCTGGGTCAGCTGAGTCTGGCGGTCTTCAACCCGAGCAACCACGTCGTTGTAGATTTGCTCGGACTTGCCATCTACAAATACGCCCGCCTTGTTCTTGTGGGTCCTCTCGTAAAGTTCCATAAGAGACGGGAGATGTCCCGTCTCTTTGGCCTAAAAAAATTTAAGAAAGTTAGAATAAAATATATATATTAAAAAATTTATTTAATAAAATATTTAATTACCATTTCCAAACGGACACCGGCGTGGGGTTTTTGGCCCGTAGTGTGAAGCATCGGCCCGTTTCCGTGCTCATCGACCGTGTTACGGGAGTTAGAGCAAGCCTGGGCGATTCTAATGGAATCAGGAAGGCGCCAATAACGGATGAGGCCATCCCACACATCCGTGGTGAGCTCAGCGGGTTTGCCACGCTCATACCCCTTCACGATCCAGTCACCCTTCCAGTTGGAGACCGTGTCCAACAAGCGAACTTTCGCCTTCGCGTTAAACTTCTTCCTCACCCTCTCAGTGATCCCCAAGGCCCAATTATATTTTTGCTGTTGGAAAAAATAAATTAACAATTAGTTTTTTAGAAAGTATATATATAAATCATGAAAAAATTAAAGTATATATAATTAATTAATAGAAACTTACAGCGTAAATTTTGAACCACGTCTTTCTGACGTAGTGAGGCGTCTTACTCCAGTTCGGATGTGCCATGGAGAAGTAACCTTTGATCGTGTCGGTTACGTCCGATGCAAGACATCCGTCAACCCCCCACCTGGAAAATACAAATTTAAAATATAAATTATTTTTTAATGTTATAAAAGAATTTTAAACGAATTAAAAAAAAATTAATGCAACATACCACAAAGTTCCGTCCGGTCGGTCGGGGTCGATGACTGGTAAACCTTCTCTGCCTGGCAGACGGAGAATGTCCTCTACAGTGTACTGCGAGTAAGGAGCACTCGGAGGCACCATCAAATCGGGATGAATATCGGCGGCCATCGGAGGTGCCATCGGAGGAGGCACAGGAGGAGGCATCGTCGGATGAGCCATCGGGGAAGGCACATGAGGAGCCGATGGTGCACTAGAAGAAGTAGACCCAGAGACTCTCTGAGTGTACTGAGTCTCGGGGACAGTCTCCTGACCCGAAGAACCGGGGGCTGAAGAAGAGGCCGGGTCTAAACGACTACCCGGCTCACCGAAGATCTCTCTGTAATGGGCAGTAAGTCTTCCTTTTCGAACCTGAGAAAAAAATTAAATTTTTAAAATTAACATCAACAGTATATTTCCCAACATTATCCACCTAATGAACACTAAATAACATAAAATCCGTAAACCTATCTAAATTCCCTATACTAACCACCTAATCTATCCTAAACTAACCAAATTAGAGAGGAATTAGAGAGGCTTACCATTGCTACGAAATGGAGAGGAAGTGGAGAGGAAGTAGAGAGGAAAGAAAGAGTGAGCGCTCGGGGTATATATAAGATTACATATCGTCGCAAATTCGTCGTAAGGTTACGACGAAATAGCGAGCAGTTACAAAGGCCCATGTTTTTCAATACGAGGAAATTGCGAGGAATCACAAAGGCCCGTGTTTTTATATACGAGGTATTAACGACGATTTTGCTTACGTGGAATTAACGAGCCTTGCTTTCCTATAAATATACCCACAACTCTCATTCTCAAACCACACACAAACTCCCAAATCACACCCTATCTCAAATCACATTCCTCAGCAAAATCCTATTCAAATTATAAATATTTGAAAAAAATAGGAAAAGGAGAAGATATTAGAATTCATGTGGGCGAGACTTACGTATTATAATTGCTGGAAGTCTTGCCACATGTTAATCTGGTATTTTTCTCCTTTTCCTTTTTTTTCTAGTTTTTACACTACGAGGTATTTACGACGATTTCTGCTGACGTGGTATTTACGACGATTTCATCCAACGTGGTCTTTACGACGATTTGGGCTTACGTGGAATTAACGAGTGTTTTGTTTAAATCTTTTTATGTGGTGTTTACGACGATTTCTGCTTACGTGGAATTAACGAGTATTATGTTTAAATCCCTAAAATCCGAAACCTCTAAACCCCAAACCCCAAACCCCAAACCCCAAACCCTAAACCCCAAACCCCAAACCCCAAACCCCAAACCCCAAACCCCAAACCTGAAACCCCAAACCCCAAACCTCAAACCCCAAAACCTCTAAACCCCAAACCCCAAACCCCAAACCCCAAACCCCAAACCCGAAACCCCAAACCCCAAACCCCATATTCCAAACCCCAAACCCCAAACCTGAAACCCCAAACCCCAAACTCCATATTCCTTATTTTCATATATTCCAAACTCCATCTTTATTTTTAAATTTCGTCGTTATTTCCTCGTTGGCTTACGAGGTATTTACGACGATTTTTGCTTACGTGGAATTTACGACGATTTCTTATACGTGGTCTTTACGACGATTTGTGCTTACGTGGAATTAACGAGCCCTGCGTTCTTTATTTTAATATTTCGTCGTTGTTTCCTCGTTGGCTTACGAGTCCTTAACGACGATTTGTGCTTACGTGGAATTAACGAGTGTTATGTTTAAATCCCTAGAATCCGAAACCCCAAACCCCAAACCCTATATTCCTTATTTTCTACTTCATATATTCCAAACTGCATCTTTATTTCCATTCCAAACCACAATTCCCACATTTGCTTATTCATAAAACAAACTCCCACATTACCTTATTCATAAAACAAACCCCACATTATCTTATTCATAAAACAAACTCCCTCATCTTATTCATAAAACAAATACATCAATCGGATACATCGACATTCTCGTCATCACTAGAAACATCATCATTTTCATTAAACTCGTCTTCAACAGCTTCGTCTGTGGCATTATCGGTAAGATCTTCGTACTCGTGATTATGCGGATCAATGAGAAGGATGTCATCAATTTCTTGTTCAGGTTCCTCGACTTCATTTATCTGTTCTTCTTGCAATGGTGGTTCTTCTCCACTGATGATTCGTCCTCGAGGTGTAACTTTGATCACTGCTAACCAATTTATACCTGAATCTCTCATCCGAGGGTATGGAAGGAAGCTAACTTGGTCTGCTTGTGAAGCTAAGATGAAAGGCTCGAATTTGTTGTACCTTCGTCCACCGTTGACATCAACTACACCGAATTTGTTAGACCGAACACCTCTGTTGACGACGGGGTCGAACCATTCACATTTGAAGAGGACGCATTTCAGCTTCAGTATCCCTGGAAATTCGACTTCAATAATCTCCGTCAAGATCCCGTAGAAATCTGTTTCCCCTTTCACACATATTCCATAGTTACTGGTCGCCCGCTGTCTACCATACTCATATGTATGAAAAGTATAGCCTCGTGTGAAATACATCTGTGATGTGGTGACCTTTACAAGTGGAGATTGAATTACTTCGTGTAACCACTTAGGATAATCTGCATCGTCGTCGTCATAATCAACCTGCAAAAATAAAGAGAATGTTAATGAAATACAGATCATGTATGAAAAAAGAGTTTGAGTTAATACCTGATTCCGCAACCACTTAATGAAGTGTTGATCTTTCCTTTTGTCTACGTCACTTGTGGATATACCAGGAAATGTTTCTTCGACTTGAGAAACAAATAGGCTGTAAAATCACATTTTATAGGAATGAATCTCTCGCAATTATACAATTAATTATACTTATATGTGTTTCGAAGTGTCAATATATGTTACCTTTCAAAATAACGCATCAATGGATCTTCGCAATTGAGTAGAATATAGGTGTGTGCACTATGAGCGTCTTGTTCACTCGACCACCAAACCTCTTTAGACTTCCCACCGAGTCGCCCAATCTGGCTAAAGATGTCTGGAACACCAGCAACTGCATATGTTGGCGCAACACCACCATCATCATATCTTCTTGGAGCTCTTCTCCGGGTACGTACTTTTGACGCAAAGTAGTACGATGTGAAGTGAGAAACTTCTTCCGTCAAACTTCCAGCAATTATAGAACCTTCAACTTTGGCGAGGTTCTTTGCTTTTCCCTTCAAATATTTCATGGCTCGCTCATACTGATACATCCATCCGTAATGTACAGGTCCACGAAGCAATGCCTCATATGGGAGGTGGACAGCTAGATGCTCCATGACGTCAAAAAATCCGGGAGGAAATATCTTCTCCAAGTTGCACAATAAGATGGGAATGTTCTCCTGAAGCTGTTCCACAACTTCTTCTTTAAGAGTGTGTGTGCTCAGATCCCTGAAAAATGCTCCAATGCCTTTTATATTCCAAAAAAAATTAAACACATTGTTAGTCATATATTATTTTGTAAATTATTGTGATATAATACACTACGTACCTGCAAGTGCTTCATGTACGTTTGTTGGAAGTAGCTCCGCAAATGCAAAGGGCAGTAGTCGTTGCATAAAGACATGACAATCATGACTCTTCATCCCGGAGAACTTTTGACCCTTTTCAACACATCTAGAGAGATTCGAAACATACCCATCAGGGAACTTCACTTCTGATGCCACCCAGTTGAACAACACCGACTTTTTTCTGAAGATAATCTGAATATCGGAACGGGAACTTGTCCATTGCTTTTAATATGTAACTCGCTTCTTGAGCAAATATCCGGCAAGTCCAACCTCGATTTTATGTTGTCTTTTGTCTTCCCTGGGACATTCAATATTGTATTCATGATGTTCTCAAAGAAATTCTTCTCTATATGCATCACATCGAGGTTGTGGCGCAGAAGAAGATCCTTCCAATATGGCAACTCCCAAAATATACTCTTCTTGTGCCAGTTGTGATGAACACCGTAAGAATCAGGCATATTACGAGGGACATGCCAATTACCACCCCAACGAACTGTTTCGTTAGCTCCGTAGTAGTCGATTTGCGCTTCAATTTGTTCTCCAGTTAGATATGGAGGAGGAGTGTCTCTCACAACCCTTTTGTGCCTAAACAAATTCTTGTTTCTTCGGTAAGGATGGCCAATGGGAAGAAATCGACGGTGACAATCAAACCAACTTGTCTTCCTACCATTCTTCAGTTGAAACGCATCTGTCGTTCCATTACAATATGGACAAGCTAATCTCCCATGTGTAGTCCATCCAGACAACATCCCATAGGCAGGAAAATCACTTATGGTCCACAAAAGCATCGCTCGCATCGTAAAATTCGTCTTCGTTGAACAGTCATACGTCCTCACCCCTGTTGACCACAAATCCTTCAACTCTTTTATCAGTGGTTGTAGGAAAACATCCAGGGACCTTTTTGGATGGTTCGGACCAGGTATTAATATGGTCAAGAATAGCAACTCCCGTTGCATGCACATCTCCGGTGGCAGGTTGTATGGTGTAAGAAAGACTGGCCACAATGAATATTGTCTCCCTGACATTCCGAACGGACTAAATCCATCTGTGCATAGTCCGAGATACACATTCCGGATATTGCTAGCGAAATCCGGATGTACTTTGTTGAAATGTTTCCAGGCTCTTGCATCTGATGGATGAGTCATCTCACCATCCGTCTGAGTATGCTCGGCATGCCATCTCATCTTTCCAGCAGTCTGCTCTGATTGATACAATCTTTTCAATCTGTCTGTAATTGGTAGGTACCACATCCTTTGGTACGGTACCCTATTACGTCCCCGTCCTTGCGGCTTGAATCGTGGCTTCTTGCAGAATCGACATTCTTCTAGCTTCTCATCATCTCCCCAATAGATCATGCAGTTGTCGATGCAAACATCTATCATCTCCGAAGGCAACCCAAGACTATAAACCAGTTTCTGAATCTCATAATAAGAATCAGCAGACACATTGTCTTCCGGCAAATACTCTTTAAACAAGTCCGCCCATTCGTTCATGCAACTTTCAGGTAGATTGTGATCAGTTTTAATATTCATCATTCTAGCAGCTAACGACAATTTAGAGAGACCTTCTCTACAACCACTGTAAAGTGGTTGATTCGCCGCGTTTAACATTTCGTAAAACTTTTTTGCATCTATATTAGGTTCTTCATCTTCATCATGAGCTACGAATGCATCAGCTACCATATCATGAACCCTATCATAATCTACCATCTCCTCCTGATGGTAACTATGTTCATTATGCAAATGATGATCAACCGGTTCTTTTTCCTGAAAATTGCTATTACTACTACTAGCTTCATTCTGATCATAATTAAAACCTTCTCCATGTTGAAACCAGATATAGTAATTTGGCGTGAAACCTCTATTTATTAAATGCTTCCAAACATTTTCACGGTTTGCCAGTTTCGAATTGTTGCATTTCCGACAAGGACAGAACATCTTACCACTTTCTTGGGCGAGCGGTGTTGAATCTGTTTGATGCATAAATGTCTCCAGATCCGCAAGGTATTCTTTCGTCACTCTCCCGTTAGCATCTCTATGCATATACATCCACTTTCGCAACTCGTAAATAGTCCCGGAGCCAGCCATTTTTTTTTCTTTCACGTTTTTTGTTGTTGGTGTGTTTAAAATGATGTTCAAACATCCATATTTATAGGAAATTTCGAATCTGGTAGTTGTAATTTTCCTATGAATTTACGACGAAAATTAATTAGGTGGCAAAAAAAACGTGTAACACCTACAAAGTTGGTGGATTCAAAATTTCCTCGCTAAATACACGTAAACTATTTCCTCGTAAATAACACGCAAATTTTACGTCGTATTTACGAGGAAATATTTTTCCTCATAAAATACTCGTCAAATTACATCCACTTTACGACGAAACACTTTTGTCGTTACGTTACGAGGAAATAACGATGACTTTAGTTTTCCACGTAAGTTCCTCGTAAAATCGACGTAAATTTACGAGGATTGTTTTTCCTCGTTAAATTTCCTCGTTAAGCATGTGTTTTCTTGTAGTGAATGGAGTAGAAAATTTGTTCGTACATCAACGCAACATTCCAGAATACCAACAGAAGGATACAAAAGAGTTCTATGACACAGCTGGTGGCATAGACAAAAGCTTCAAACAAAGGTCTCGCCATCCCACTCGCCCATCGATCGACGTTGACGTCCCAACATCGGTCGACAGACGTACATAATTCGGCAGAAGGGGCTTTGATTTCTACGGTACTAGGAACTTCTACTGGGAAGAGAAAAATAAGTATGGAGTCTACATAGATGATCAGGGATACGCCATATATCTAGAGGGACGCACCATTCGTGTTCACAATAGAGATATCAGAAGACTTCTGGAAAGAGCTTATGAGCCAAGCTACATATGTCTTCCTGAACATGCTAGCTTATTCACACAGACCAAGCTGGTACCAGAGATCTACACCAAGGACGAGATCAATGAGATGTTTTATGGAGTCTGTGGAGCCCAAGAGAAGTATGAAGGTGATTTCCAGATGAAGCTTGATGGTGCCTACCAACCACTGAATGATAGCATCGGTTGGTTAACTACATGCATGGAAGAGATGAGGCAAGACATAGCCAAAATTCAGCAAGCGACCAAACGCTTCTTGCCATACATCGATCGACAGAAGACAACATGCATCGATCGATAATCCCTTACCAACATCGATCGACCATCGCTTACCAGCATCGGTCGACACCAGTCCACCACACTCACTTCCGATGAAGTCTGAACAAGATTTTCACACCAGAGAAGAGATAGATCAGTTGGTAGCAGAGATCTATAAAGCTCTGGATACTACAGAAGAGAGGCTAGATGGGAGATGTGATGACATCTACTTCCCAGTGGATCTTAGCATTAGTGCTTTGACTTCCAAGATTGAAGCTATACAAGGGGAATTGGTGGAGATTCAGAGTTACATTGCCCATCGACCAGAAGCATCCGCATCGATCGACAGACGCAACAACATATCGACCGACATTTGTAGACAAACATCGGTCGACGAAGCTACAAACCGAGGCCGGCTAGTACCAAAGGTGAAATCAGACATGTCTGACACACATTACCATGGAGAAGAGATCTCAGCTGACACTTACGCCACACTTAGAAGACACCAGTTCAACCTTGAGAGTCTTGGAGATAGATTGCAGAGAATGGAAAACACAACTGCAACAATGAAGGAAAAATGGCGCAGAGGGGATGAAGCAATGAGAGATTTCACTGGTACATGGTTCAACAAGCGCAGAGAAGAGATGGATACTTGTTTTCCAACAAGTTCCAGTTTTAAACACTACTAGCCCAATCACCTCCAAAAGTCAAGCTAAATGACTATAACAAAGCGCTGAGTGGGAGACCACCCACTATTAGGTAATATTTATTTAGTTTTTATTAATATACTATTTATGTTGGTTTTTAATTATTGCAGGTCATAAGAAAAAGATCCGAGTAGACGATTGGCGTGAGTATTGACTGACGAAAAGCTGTCGACATGGATCGACATTGCCTTACCTGCCACGACCGATATCAACATCCTTACATCGGTCGACATCCATTCCGGTCTGGTATATCCTTCTAACTTGTTACATTGAGTCCTTATGATTTAGTTATCACCATAATTCTGATTGAATTTACACTGGGGACAGTGTAGTTTAAGTCTGGGGAGAGGTTTACTGATAGTAATTTATTTATGAGTCTTATTAAAACTTTTTTCAAAAAGTTTTTATTGAGTCAAGAAGGGGATAATGAATTTTTAGATTTTTGCTTGTTATCTAACCACTCTTTAGCACCATTCTAGACTTACTGATTGCAGATAGTACTAAAGATACTAAAGTGGATCAACTTGTCAACTATTCACACTTGCTGAGATTGTTTGAAGGAACCAAAGCTGACCTCCAACACTAAACTTGACACAACTGCTTGTCTTGGGGCTTGGTATACATTGGATCGGATTCTTCAAACAAGTCTAGAAGGTAAAGCCTTGTGTAGATAGATTTATCACCCTTTCTCTCTCTATTTTCGAATTATAAATAGATAGATAGATTAAAAAAAATATTTATAATATATATCTATTAGAGATTTATTAGGAAGAAATTCGAACAGGACTTGGTGGCTACGACCATTAAGGCTTGCATAAGAATTCTATAGGTAAAGGATTAGAACAGGACTTGGTGGCTACAACCATTAAGGCTTGCTTCACAAATAATCCAAGGATATAGGTCAAAAAGAAGTGAACAGGACTTGGTGGCAACCACCATTAAGGCTTGATTCATCGAAGTCTGTCCAATCTTGGTCAATGATTTTGCAAATATAAGCAGACTTTGACTAAGAGAGAAAATTAGTAGAGAGAGATGATAGGAACTAATGTTTACCTGTAGGTCCAGATACCTATTTGAAAGTCCTTGCATCATGTCATCGATACCCCCAAAGTAAAGCATACACTTTTATTTATGCTAAGAAATGAGGTTGGTAGAGGGGAATGTCACACAAGATTTGCTAAGTTGTTGGCTAGATGAATTTGGTTGCTAAGCTAGGATATGGTATAATGTGCTTTTGTGATTATGACTTTTTAGATGTGGATTGCAATATTGTAGAGGTGATGATCTAAGTTTTAAATCATGTGAGTCCCTGATATTTTCAAACCTCTTTCAGAGAGACTGCCTGTTTGTTTTGCTTGAGGACAAGCAAAAGGGTAAGTCTGGGGGAGTTGATAGACCATGGATTTGACCCACTTTTATCCATGGTTTATAAGTGTTTTAACTACTAATTACTATATTATAGAGTCTATTTAGAATATTTATAGGATCATGACTGATTTGGAGATAAGAGATGATTTTGGAGCATTTTGGAGATATTTGGAGCAAGCACCCGAGATGACCATCGAGCTCGACCATCGGTCAATATTGAAGAGGAATAATCGATCGATGTTCATGTCTTGACATTGATCGACAGCGAAACGCGCATAAAGCCTGTTTGGTCACATCCGACTTGAAGCCCAAGTCTTCACCAATTTACAAGATTACCCCTGACGAGTTTTAACCTAATTATATAAGCTTTGCCACCATGTTAGAGACAAAATGTGCTTTCTTGTTTTATTATTTTCACAGCAAGGTTTTCTAGGATTTTGGTAGATTGGAGAGAAGATCCAAAGTTATAATCTGTGATTGGAACTCCATCAATATCTATTTACTATTCTAATGAAGTTTTCTTACCTAATTGCTGTTATGAATTGCTTAGCCATGTCTGAGTAGTTTCATTGTTAGATTTTAGGGTTTAAATAGGTTACGAGGGATTAGCCCCAACTATAGATTGCTGAGTTGTGGTAATTGTCATTAGAATTCATTAATGCTTGTTTCTAGATTAGCTACCTAGAATTTGCCCTAGGATTGATAGATAAAAGCGAGAGCTTCATTCTCATCCTGAAAACATTCTAACTGAGCTAAGTTTCTTGCTATGAGTAAGGCGAGAGCTGATCTAGTGACCTTAGGGCATGTGCATCGCTGGAACCCCACTTGGGGTTTCAGATTTTTAATTTTTTCTTTTTTTATCTTAAAAAAAAAAAAAAAAAAGGAATCAATCGCGGGCCGCCACGTGTCAGTGGGGCCCGCGAAAATCACAAAAACCCAAAAGAAGTCGATCCTTATCTCATAGTTTTCTTACCGGTTTTCTTCCTTTGTGCGGGGTCCACGCCTGAAAATCCTTCTAAGGACCCTGCGATGCACATGGTCTTAGTAAGCTACCATTCAACCCGCGCATAAAGCTTAACTAGAAGCGCGTCGATCGATATCATTATTGAATAATCGATCGACGGAGCGAAAGGTGAATCGATCGATATCCCTATAGGATCATCGATCGACATTTTCTAATTGATCGACAAACGATAGTTGAGATCATTAGATCTAGTTAATATACAAGTCCAAACATGCGAAAGCTGATAGACTTGTTGATTAAGTAGTTGAGCTTTACATTATCATGCATGCAACTCATTAGGCATCTGTAGGATTATAATCCCAAGTTTCCTGAATAAAAACTCTAAGTCTAGCTATTTCATTTTAAGCACCAAAACCTCAACCAATGAATTGAGCAAACACTTTCTTGATAAAAACTGCAATTTACATTTAAATCATTAAAACATCATGCTTAACAAATCATATTAGATTTCTTAGGTTTCATACCTTCATGTGAATTCGATCCCTAAGTATTACAACTCGACATCGTATTTGAGAGAGTATAAATCACTCTTCAAGGTAATTTGAGTGGTATCAGCAAGATAACCATTTCCTCCACGTTAAATATATCTTCCAACACCTTCATTCTACAAAAATTCTGGTTTCGTTCATAAGTCTTGCAGGGATTTTGTATGTCATGTAAATCGTATGTTTGTTACTAAATATCTTGGACAAATACTCTATTTTGTGGCTTTCATAGTTAGATGAACTTACTTTCATCACATGTTTTCCATATTCATGTGGTCCCCATCAATGTTAATGACGTCCTACCAACAATGGAGTTCTCCCAGCTATCAAAATGTAACATCGCTATGTGCACCGACAGTGACACACAAATTAAGTTAACTGGACCAATACAAGACAGTCAACATGACTGCAATATGTGATGTTGTTTGAACACTTATCGGATGCGAGTCTTTCTACCCGCTGGGACCAACGTACACTCGGCCAGTTGATAACTAAGGACCACCAGATTCCTCTCCTACAACACATAACACATACGTACAGTACTCATTAACATATCAAATGACTTGTTCTCCGTGATCATCACGCCGAAACCTTTGTGTGCTACTAGAACTCAGTCACCATTTCTCTCCTTTTCCCAGTCACTACGCCATAGACGACAAGCTTCCCCATCTGGAAAATATAAACCATCTTAGCTTCTTGTATGTGTGAACATAAAGTTTTTACTTTTGAATCAAGAAAATAAACAAACAAGATTGATTTTGAGAAACGACGTAATAATTAGTTGCTATTTAATGTTTCAACTTCAACAAAGATATCACCATAAACAACTAAAATTTGTATTAAACTAAATTTTCTAGTATACCTTCGGTTCTTCTAAAATGGGAAAGGCTATTTACCGAATTATTTTTTAAGTCGAGGTTAGTGGAGAAGTCCACGAACTTATGGAATAACTGCGATATACATCAGCCGGTTATGTTGAGGTATTATATAAACTGTAGCCAATACATCATATATCTCATGCATATTTGTATACACCTATATGTATATGCGCAAAATATTTACAGGATTCTACATTTAATGCCGCCGAAACCAAATAGAAACGTGTTGTTATTTTTTTTTATCGAGGGTATTTTGTTATTTACAAATATTATATTGGTAATTTTGACACATTACAACCTTATAAATCCAACATCTGTTCCTATGGTTTCCTTTTTGATAATTTCGTCATTCTTGTAGAATAACTACCTAAATAGCTCTTAATTATAATCAAGTAAAATACATATTTTTAAAAATATAATCAACTAATATTTAGTACATATATTAGGTAACAATTTTTCATCTCAAATATGTGTGTTTCAATATATTTCCTTCTCTCTATTTATTTTCTCGTAAAACTATTTGCTATACAAAACATAAAAATAACTATTTATGTATAATTGACAAAGACATTCAGCTTATTAAACAATGGCCTCAAATAATTCCAACACATATTTTTATTCTCAAACTACCATACAAGTATCAAAATAACTAAAATAGATTTAGTTAAAGCACTACAAGAAAACGTGCCCATAACAACGAACATTTACGACAAAAATATTTCGTCGTAAATTTACATTGGCTTTACAACAAAATTACGAGGAATCTAACTTTCGTCGTAAACGCCATGTAAATTTACGACGAACTGATTTCGTCGTAAATTCCTTGTAAGTTTACGACGAATGTACGTGGAATGAGAAATACGTCGTAATCATTACATTGACATTACAACGAAGCATGTTACCGTTATATTTAGGTGAAAACGTGTATTAAATGTGCTTTAACTTACCTAATTTCGTCGTAAAGTCGTTGTAAATAATATGTTAAAACCATGTAAAATCCATGTAAAATATTCCTTGTAAAATCGTTGTTATATTTCAACTACCCAACTCGAAAATTTCTCTATATATATGTCATTTCCCACAACTCTCTTCCTCACAACACACAAACGGGAGAAAAAAAAATCCGAAAAAAAAAAGATTTCTAAAAAAAATCTAAGAAAAAAATGGCCGGTGGCGGTAGTATTTACGAGTTACGGAGTTGAATGTATTTGCACAAAGATTCCGACGGGAGGGTGACGAACGCATTTCTGAGCGGACTAGAGACATTCATGCACCAGGCGGGCTGTACACCGATCACACAGGAAAGCGGTAAGATGTTCTGCCCCTGTCGGAAATGCAAGAATTCAAAATTTGCACGTAGTGAAACTGTATGGAAGCATTTAGTAAACAGAAGATTTACACCACAGTACTACATTTGGTATCAACATGGAGAGGGTTATGGGGGATATGAAGCTAGTAGTAGTAATAATAATTTTGAGGATGGTCATCATAGTGAAGAACCGAATCATTTGCATAATGAATATAATTATCATCAAGATCATGAGCAGATGGTAGATCATGATAGGGTTCAAGATATGATTAGTGATGCATTTTTAGAAACAACTACAACAATAGCTGATGGAACTGGAAATGTAGAAGAACCTAATTTGGATGCAAAAAGGTTTTATGAAATGCTAGATGCTGCAAATCAACCAATCTACACTGGTTGTAGAGAAGGTCTCTCTAAATTGTCTCTAGCAGCTAGGATGATGAATATTAAAACGGATCATAATTTACCTGAGAATTGCATGGATGCATGGGCGGAGTTGTTTAAAAAGTATTTGCCAGAAGACAACGTGTCTGCTGAATCTTATTATGAGATTCAGAAATTGATTTATAGTCTTGGGTTGCCTTCGGAGATGATTGATGTTTGCATCGACAACTGCATGATCTACTGGAAAGAAGATGACAAGTTAGAAGAGTGTCGATTCTGCAAAAAACCAAGATTCTGCAAAAAACCACGATTCAAACCGCAAGGCCGTGGGAGGAATAGGGTACCGTACCAAAGGATGTGGTATCTACCAGTTACAGACATATTGAAAAGATTTTATCAATCTGAGAGGACTGCTGCGTCGATGAGGTGGCATGCGGAACATGTCCAGAGAGATGGTGAGGTTGCACATCCATCAGACGCAAGAGCGTGGAAACATTTCAACAAGGTACACGCAGATTTTGCTACAAATATTCGGAATGTCTATCTTGGGTTATGCACCGATGGATTTAGTCCATTTGGAATGTCTGGTAGACAATATTCTTTGTGGCCAGTCATTCTTACGCCGTACAATTTACCGCCGGATATGTGCATGGAACAAGAATTTCTATTTTTGACCATATTAATCCCTGGGCCGAAGCATCCAAAACGGTCTCTTGATGTTTTTCTTCAACCGTTGATAGAAGAGCTAAAGCAATTGTGGTCAGAAGGGGTGAGGACGTACGATTGTTCCTTGAAAAACAATTTTACGATGCGAGCAGTTCTGCTGTGGACGATAAGTGATTTCCCTGCTTATGGGATGTTGTCTGGCTGGACAACACATGGAAGATTATCTTGTCCATATTGTCTTGGATCGACGGATGCTTTTCAACTGAAGAATGGTAGGAAGAGTTGTTGGTTTGACTGTCATCGTCGCTTTCTTCCACTTGCCCATCCGTACAGAAGAAATAAGACATTGTTTCGGCACAAAAAAATTGTCAGAGACGGTCCTCCTCCATATCTCACCGGCCAGCAGATCGAAGCAGACATTGATTATTACGGAGCTCAGGAAACAGTTAAAGTTGGAGGAAATTGGCATGTTCCTGGAAATATGCCTGATGGATATGGTGTGTCTCACAATTGGCATAAGAAGAGTATATTTTGGGAGCTACCCTATTGGAAGGATCTTCTCTTACGCCACAATCTGGATGTCATGCATATTGAGAAGAACTTTTTTGAGAACATCATGAATACATTACTTAACGTCCCTGGGAAGACAAAAGATAACAAAAAGTCAAGGATGGACTTACCTGATATTTGCTCAAGAAGTGAGTTACATATCAAGAGCAATGGAAACGTTCCTGTTCCCATCTTCCGGTTGTCATCAGAAGCCAAAACAACCTTGTTTGACTGGGTTGCATCAGAAGTTAAGTTTCCTGATGGTTATGTTTCAAATCTGTCAAGATGTGTTGAACGAGGTCAAAAGTTCTCCGGAATGAAGAGTCATGATTGTCATGTGTTTATGCAACGACTACTTCCATTTGCTTTTGCCGAGCTCCTTCCAGCAAATGTCCATGAAGCACTTGCAGGTAATTATAAAACGTTAATATATATACATATGTTATGAAATGTTATTAATTTGATTACTTTTGCAATATACAGCCATCGGCGCTTTTTTCAGAGATCTCAGCACACGTACGTTCAAGGAAGAAGTCATCGAACAACTTCATCATAACATTCCGATCATATTGTGCAACCTGGAGAAGATATTTCCTCCTTCATTTTTTGACGTCATGGAGCATCTAGTTGTCCACCTACCGTATGAAGCATTGCTTCGTGGACCTGTTCACAACGGATGGATGTATCCGTATGAGCGACAGATGAAACATTTGAAGGGGAAAGCAAGAAATCTTGCAAAGGTGGAAGGTTCAATAGTTGCGGGAAGTTTGACAGCCGAAACATCTAACTTCACATCATACTACTTTGCTCCAACTGTTCGTACGAGGAAAAGAGTTCCTAGAAGATATGATGATGGTGGAGTACCGACATCATATCCAATTGATGGTGTTCCTGACATTTTCTGCGAAATTGCACGGTTTGGTGGTAAAACGAAAGAAGTATGGTGGTCATGTGAAGAGGATAAACATAGTGCCCACACTTATATTCTGCTCAACTGCGAGGATGCAGTGACCCGTTACTTTGAAAGGTAAATATTTTTGTGAATGTTAATTATATGAATTGCAGTTAATTATGTATGACTTGATTATTTGTTTAATTTGCAGCATGTTTGTATCTCAAGTTGAAGAAGCAATACCAGGAATATCTGCAACTGATGTGGACACACGTAAAGATAAGCACTTTGTCAAGTGGTTAAAATCACAGGTACGTAATATATCTCATACATTGATTAATTAAGTAAGTGTTTTGATACTTCAATATTAATTAAGAATAACTGCTTTTGGCAGGTTGATTATGACGATCCTTATTATCCCGTATGGTTTCACGAATTGGTTCAAGGTCCAGTTGCAAAGGTCACCACATCACCTATGTATTTCACACGAGGATTTACCTTTCACACATACGAGTATGGGAGACATCGGGCAACGAGTAACTACGGAATATGTGTGAAAGGTGAAACGGACTTTTACGGGATCTTGCAGGAGATTATTGAAGTGGAATTTCCGGGGTTATTGAAGCTAAAATGCGTCCTCTTCAAATGTGAATGGTTCGATCCTGTTGTGAACCGAGGGATTCGGTATAACAAATTTGGTGTTGTGGATGTCAATTTTGGGAGAAGATACAACAAATTTGAGCCTTTCATTTTAGCTTCACAAGCCGAGCAAGTAAGCTTCCTTCCTTATCCTCGGCTTCGAACTTCCGGGATAAACTGGTTAGCTGCTATCAAAATTACACCTCGTGGACGCATTGTCGCTGGAGAAGAACCGCCCTTGCAAGAAGAAGACGCTATCAATGAAGTTGAGGTACCAGAACAACCAACTGATGAAATCCTTTTGATCGACCCGCAAAACTTTCAATATGAAGATATTCCCGAAGATGCGACAGATGAAGCACGTGAAGACGAGTTCGAGAGAAGCGACGATGATGATTGTAATGATAGTGATGAGAACGAAAACGATTTAGAGTGATGTAATATTGATGAGAACGAAAACGATTTAGAGTGATGTAATATATGTCTCTGATGTTGTATTTCTCTATTGTAACGTATGTTTAAAGAAATATTGTTTTTTTACCATCCTAATGTATGTGTAACAAATGTTGTTTTATATAATATGTATTTGTGTTAATTTTAAAAAATTATTTGGAGTTTTAGGGTTTTAGAGTTTAAGTTGGAGAAAGAGCACAAAGTAGTAGAGAAGAAGAGATATGATGTTAGATGATATGTGACTTTGGGGTTTAGGGATTTCATTCTCGGTGTTTAGGGTTAAGCGTTGTAAAATCGTCGTAAACCGATGTTTCCACGTAATTTCGTCGTAAATGAAAAAACGCGGGCCTGGTAACTTCATCGTAAACGTGGGCCTTGTAAATTCGTCGTAAACCGACGTTTCGACGTAATTTCGTCGTAAATCGAAAAACGCGGGCCTGGTATCTTCGTCGTAAATAAAAAAACGCGGGCCTGGTAACTTCGTCGTAATGTTACGTCGCGTTTACGACGAAACATTTTTTATATATTGGGACGCCGAGACGAGGCTGCCTCGTCCATTCCTCCTAAACTCCTCTCCTCTCCCTAATGTACATTATCTTCCCTCCTTCTTTTTTTTTTTTTAAAGTTAGTTTAGGTTATTAATTAGTTAGGTAATTAGTTTAGGTGATTATTTAGATAATTAGTTTAGGTGATTAGTTAGATGACGGAATCCTATAGTTTAGGTGATTAGTTAGGTAACGGAATAATTTTTTAATTATGTCGTCATAATTGATTAAATTTATTTAAATTTTTTTTAGATGGCTCCTAGAAGGAAACCAGCAGCACCTACTTATGCCCAGTTGTTTGGCGATGGTTCCGGTACATCTTCTTCCGGTCCATCGTCTTCCGATGCAGTTCCAGACTCTCAGACTTCTCAGAGAGTTTTTTCGAGTCCTCCTCTTCCACCGCAGATGCCTCCACCTCCTCCTCCAGCGGCTGCACCTGAGCCTGTCCCAGAAGGTGCAGTTCATCCGGATTTGCGTGTGCCTTCATATGCTCCCTTCGCGAGATATACGGTGGAGGATTTGCTTGCCCAGCCTGGACGGGAGGGTTTGGATGTTCTAGACCCCGATAGACCCCGAGGAACTTATTGGTAAGTTATTAATTTTTATTACTTTAAAATTTAATTAATTTTTATTTTGTAACGGTTAAATTGTTTTTTTTCAGGTTTGGGGCTAACAACCGTGTTAGCCGGAGCGTTTCGGCGACGATTAAGGGTTACTACGACGGGGCATACCCGAACTGGAGCAAGACACCAAATCACGTTAAGATCACGTGGTTTAAATGTTTTGCGGTAAGATTTTTAAATTTAATTAAATTTTCACTTTTAAATATATATATATTTTTTTTAATATTTATTATTAATTGTAATTTTTTCAAAATTTTTATGTTTCAGCAAAAGTGGCATTGGTCTTTGGGAATCACCGAGAGGGTGAAGGCGGAATTCGTTGCAAAGGCAAAGATACGCCTCTGCAACACAGTCTCTGATTGGAAGGACAAGTGGGAGATCTACGGGTATGAGGGAAAGCCCACTGAGCTCACGACGGATGTGTGGGATGGCCTCATCGCCTATTGGGAGCACCCCTCTTCGATCAGAAAGGCCAATTCGTGCTCGGCTTCTCGAAGGACGAAGGATAAAGATGGTCATTTGCCCATGCTTCACAGAACCGGACAAAAACCTCATGCAGGAGTCCGTCTAGAAGCTGTAAGTTTTGTTTTAAATATATATTTTAAAATATTCAATTAATATAATTTATAATATTTAATTTAATTTTTTTTTGTAGTTCGAGAAGACGGGAGTCTTACCTTCTCTGTCTGACCTATTCAAGATGACTCACGCCACATCCGACGGAGTTTTTGTGGATCCTGCATCTGAGAAACTCTTCCGAACAGTGGCTGGTCGGATTGAAGAACGGGAGACGCAACTAACCCAGGAGTCTCCCGATGGATTACCAGTCACATTGTCCACCCAAGAGGTCGACAGAATCTTCGAAGAGGTAACTTAAAATTTTAGTTTACATTATTTTAAATATTTTAACATAATTAACTATATTAATATATGTTTTGATTTTATAGGTGGCTCCTAAAAAGAAGGGACGGATAGTCGGTATAGGCTCTGTTAACGAAGTTGCAAGGGCAACTTCGTCATACACTTCGAGACGGGATGAAGAGACTGCTCAGATGAAGGCTCAAATGGATAGCCAGAAGGCTCAAATGGATAGCCAGCAGGTTCGTTTAGACTCTCTTGAGGATTTGCTAGACGTGATGGCCGTGGGAAACCCGGTTATGCAGAGAATGTTGAGTGAGAGACGAGCCGCTCTTGGAATGCCACCACGAGATCCCCAAGAGTCCGATCCAACCCGTCAACAGCCGAGCAACCCCACCAACTACTTCGACAATATGTAGTTTTTTTTTTCTGTTTGTATTATGAATTTAAATATTATTGTATGACTTTTTAAAAATATGTTTTCCAATTTCATATTTTGTTTTAAAATTTAAATTATTTTAAATTCTGAATATTAAATATAAATTAAAATCTATTATATACTAATTAATAATAATATAATAAGAAACGATGTAAACTCCTCGTAAACATTACATGGAGTTTACATCGAATGTTTACGAGTGATTAACATCGAAATATTTACGAGGATTTTACATCGAAATGTTTACGAGTGATTTACAACGAAAGTATTTACGTGTGCTTTACATCGAAATAATTACGTGGGATTTACGACGAAGTCTTACGTGGCGTTTACGACGAATCATTTTCCTGCGCTTTACGAGGAATATATTTCGTCGTAAACGTAACGAGTCGTTTACGATGAAACCTCCGTTACGATGGACGTTTAACAACGAAACGTCTTTCGACGTTAATTCGTCGTAACACCCCGTTTACGACGAATTTACAACGAATACTGCCCTAGTAAAAAATATGTTTTCTTGTAGTGAAGGGGCAAAATCACCAAAAATAGATTTGCCCATATTTTTTCAAAGTTATTTTTTGAAACTTTTTTCAAATTAAAGAATGTCTTCATAAATATATAATTAGGCTTCCTGGATGTAACTTATATGTCTATTTAGGAAGACCTTTGTAAATGTTTATGACATCTTTCCAAATATTAGAAAATCATTTCTAAAAATTTCTAAAGTATGTATTTACATATTTTGATTTTCATTTATACAACATTTATGAATGTTTGCCTAAATTTCATAAATATCGTATACATATTTAGAAATATTTCGTAAATCTTAGAAAATATTATATATTCAGTAATATTTTTCTAGATATGAATATAAGTCAAATTCAAAAAGATATCATAACTTTAGAAAAATGTTACACATATTCAAGAATATCCTACTAAATAGACATAAATTCATATTTGGGTTAATCATAAATATATCTTACAATACTAAAAGTTATTAATACTCAATGTTCAAACTGTCCACGTCGGATTGGAAATTCAGACCAATCAGAAGACATTATTTTGCCATATCACAACAACTTCGTCAAGTAATTGGACCTTCGTGTGGTGTCTAAAAATTAAATCATGGCCCATGTAAAACCCAACTACCAAAGGTCTATCTCCTAAGCATCTATCAATATGACTCTTCCAGTTCGTCTTCTACGTCTCCATTTCCCTTAATCGTCGTAACAGACCCCCTGATCAATCAATTATGCTCTTCAATCCCTTCATTCTCCTCCTATATAAATCACTGAATCTAAACCTAAATTCAGAAAAATTGGAAACCTCCACGGAAAGAGATCACGCTATAACCCCTGTTTGGGAAGGCGCTAGGCGCTAGTCGGACGGTCGGGTTGGGCCTAGCGCCTAAAGAGAAAATCGAAGATTAATCGGAAATTATGCGGGGCGGAATTTTTAGATTGTTTACTATGTTATAAAACATGTTAATCTTTAATTGTGTATAACATTAATACATTTTCATGTTTAAGGTCGTATAAAACATACAAATAGAATATATAAACTTAATATAGTGTAATTTTCATCAAAATTATGAATATAAATGATATTTATAAATTTTAGATCAAATAAATAAATAAAAATATTATTAAAAATAAAATAAAAAGTAAAAAAAAATAATTAAAAAATAGATTAGGCGGCCACCTAGGCGGCTAGGCGGTCATTTAGGTGGTCTAGGCGGAGAAAATCAGATATCCGATTTTTTTAACCGATTTGGCATAAATCGGGGCGGAAGAGTGACGCGTAGCGCCCAAGCGGCTGCCTAGGCGGCTAGGCAGCCGATTTTTAGAACAGGGGCTATAACCATGAAGTCTGCTAAATCCACCCGAAAGGTGGGAGTGTGCAATATTTTGTGCCTTATGTCGATTATATGATTTGATTTTTGATTGAATTTGTATATAGAAATTTTTTCTGTCTATTATTATTGTTTGTTTCTGATGGCTGTGTATATTAGGTTATGCAGTGTGTTCAGGGGGGAGAAGATAAATTGAGTTATATTTAGTTATGTACAGCATCATGAATCACAGTGCATGGACCAAGATTGCTTAGTCTCATGGAGCCAACATAACCAAACTGATAAAGAGGAAAGAAGGCTGATCATCAGCAGGACTCAAGGTTTGACAATCACTCACTCGAAGCACTCATGATCTCTTTCATGTTGATTATACAATATATGTTGCTATCTGAGCGTTTTTATTTTTCTGTCAATAGAAGTCTCGATGAGTCAACTTATGGAAGGACAACAAAAAGAGAGTACACCAGAGACCAAATGGATTACTAAAAAAATTATGAAGCAACAGAAATGTACCAGTTGGAACTACAAAGAGGCAAGAGCCACAAGAGGAATGTTTATATATGAAATAAGAACACGTTAGGGAGAAGAACCGCAGAAGGTGTAAACGGCAAAAGAGAGAAGGGGATCATACGTGACAGGTGGGGATAAAGTTTTTTCTTGTGGGATTCCATAATGGAGTTACTATATCATAGATTTTTCTTGAGGGTTAATGGTTTGGGTTTTGATGAACAGGTGGGGATACGAGAACTTCATGAGGCATTCGTTGAAGCTATTAATCAGCTCGGCAGTAGTATCTTTGTATAATCGTGTTTCTTTCTTTCACAGAAGAACCTCAAGAGAAGATGATATCGATCGAATGCATCAAATCTAACTGCATAACAAACCTGAAATATTTTCTTCGTATTTGTTTAGAAATTTGATTGTTATATGGTCACTTACTTATATGTGTTTTTCACTCTTCCTTTACCAGGAGCACTGAGATCACAAAAGTTCTAAGGCTACAAAATGGAAGTTCACAAACATCTCCGTGAGCAGCTCGAGGTAATGAGTCACTGGTTACATCGACCAGCTCGACTTAAGTTTTCTCAATTTAAATGGGTGAGACTATGTGATATGCAATAAGTCATATGTTTATGTGTGTGTCGTAGACTCTTACCATATGGCGTTTCCTCGATTCTTAACTTGAAACATGGATTAGGGAAGACGGTTTTGGATCTGGTGTAGAATATTATGGATCCAGGTTTCTCTGTGAAACTGAATGGTCATGACTCATGTTCAGTTCTCCTCAAATAGCAATGCTGAGTTGAATGATCTTCTTTCGAATACTTCTGAGTTCAATTTGACAAAATATTCAGCAAAATGGACGCAGCTCTCGCCGCTGGAACTGGAATCGATGTACTGTTCTCCACGTACCTCAGATTTATCGGCAAATCCACGTACCTCAGATTTATCGGCAAATCTACAACCATTTCTGATATCTCTGTTGAATTGCAGGTTATGACTTTGAAGGAAAGAGACACAGATTAATCTCTGAGGAAGCAAAAGCCACAACCAAATTCTTTATTTCCTGATCTCAAACATCTGTGGTTTGAATGGTAACCAAGGGAACGAAGAGGAACAATGCATTCCTTGATGTTCCTCAAAAATGTTACCATTCGTGAAGAATATTTTTTCCTCTTCATTCCTTCTCATTCCCATTTTTGTAGAGAATTGTAATGCAAATTTGTTCTTTGTTAATTTTGATAAGGAACTCTCGTTCCCAAAATTTTATTCCTATTCATTCTTTTCCTAATCATTCCTAATGTTCTTTGATGGTTACCAGTCACACCCCTGATATCTTATGTAAATTATATGTCTCTTTCATAACCTGAAGAAAATATAAATTGTTTTGGTGTTGTGTGAATAAATATTCTTTTTAGTTTTTACTGCATGTGATGGTTGAGAAAAAGATAACACGATTTGTGATGTGGAATGATCAACATATTTTAATGATACAACAATTAGCGATGCAGTAAGTAATTCATATTTATTTTACTATTCGGATAATATTTGTGATTTTGTTGACTCTTCACGTCTTTATAAATGAAATTAGAAGTTGCACATATAACAAATTAAGGATCCGATTAGTAACTATAGAAAATTTGGATGTTAAAACTTTGGCTGTTAGTTTAAATTTTATTAAAATTAAATTGGTAGTTAAAATTATAGAAGTTTTGAATAATATTTAAAATATTTTATGTAAAAAATAAAATTATACTACTATTAAAAAATTAAATATATATGATTGTAAAAATAGTACAATATGGATCTCAAATGAACAAGAAAAAAATTCAATGATTAATTTGTCAATCTTAAATTTTAATAAAATTGTTACAAACTTAAATAAAGGATTTAGTTACAAAGAGAAAAAAAATGAAGTTGCAAAAGTCACATAATGTAGGCTTTAAGAAAAACAACACAAAAGATAAGAGAGAAATTTATAATCACCTTAGATACTTTAGAATTATTATTTTTTTAAAAAAAAAAAATTGATTGGTAAAAAGGAAGTTTTAGAAACTTTCTAATCTCACAAAGCACTCAGAGCCGTAACGCCAGTCGGACCCTAACATTAATTTAACACTTTAGTAAGAAAGTGATTTTGCAAATTAAGTACGTTAGTTTATACCACAGATACAATATGTAGATGTTACATCATTTGTAAAATCATGGACATATTCAAACAAATAAAATCTTAAGTGTAATAAATGTTTTTACAAGCTGACCAAGCCATCTATACATATTTTAATTCCATCAGAATTAAGCATGAACAACACATATATATTACACACCAGAAACGGATGTCCCTTTAATCCAATAGGAATAAAAAAGTATATCCACAAGTGGAAGTGGTTTTATCATGTGGTTTCCTAATGGTTCATTAATAACTAATTGTACACCATAAGTCCCATTTTCGAATCCAAGAAAAAGACAAATTATTTAGATTAGCGGAGAAATTTTTTAAACGAGCTGGTTAAGCCCCTTCTAAAAAAAAAGGGTTTTAAACGAGCTTTTCGACATGGTGCATGAGGTATTGTCGGACGTGGATTTTATAGAACAGTTCAGAGTGATCACATAACCAGACATGAATTTTCATAAATTAGGTAGCATTGTCAAATATAGAACTGTCTATGTAATATTTCTATAATAGATGTAAGATAATATATATCGACATATGTAAGATAATATATATATCCACATATGTAAAATATATCTCTATTGTACACTCTTTTTAATAGATGACGTTTTGAAGTTTAAAAAAAAAAAATCACAAGAAGTTTTATTTTTCAATATAAAATTTTGTTCTTTATGCTATATAACACTTTATATTTTCCATATTATTTTTGTTTTGACTGAAATATGGTTAAATGATGTTTTGTTTATAAAATATATAAAAGTAAATATTTTAATATTTGTGCACAACTCCAAAGCGTTAAATAAAAACAAAAATAGTATTATTTTGATTTGGTAAGTCCAGCGGCTTATACAAATCTACCACTTATTTAACATGTTATATTTTTAAAAGTTTTGGACATCAGTAAATTAGTAAGTTTTACAAATTACTGATTTTAATTGTTTTATAAGAGTTTTTAAAGTATGTATGTGTTCACAAACAAATATATAACAACTTAAACAGATATAAATTGTAGGATATTGTGGGAAATTAGGGTTTGTGCCGAGCCAAGCTGAGAAATCTATAACCTCAATTTTTTTTAACTGGAAAGACATATGTTTGTTTTGCTTATTTAAATTACCCAATGTATTTTAACTTCTAAGGTATATATAATTCGATTTTATGCATTTATCCGAATTTACATTTAAAAGAGAATATAATCAGGATATCAGTTAGAACGGGTCTATCCAGACAAGGCAAAACCATCAGTGTTTTATGGTCCCACAGTGGATATTCTAAAAGCGTTCTGCTGGGAGGTGAGATGCCCTCCGAAGATTAAGCACTTTTTATGGCAAATGGTATCCGGATGTATAGCTGTTAAGAAGAATTTGCAAGCAAGAGGAATGAAGGGAGATATTTGTTGTGTTAGATGTGCAGCTGAGGAGGAATCAATAAACCATGTGTTTTTTGAGTGCCCTCCTGCGCGTCAAGTTTGGGCTTTGTCAAAGATACCGTCTAACCCAACCTACTTCCCCACTAGTTCTCTATTTACGAATATGGATCATCTTTTTTGGAGGATACTCCCGAAAATGGAAGATCATCAGTTTGCGTGGATATTATGGTATATTTGGAAAGGAATGAATAATAAGGTTTTTAGTAATTTGGATATTGACCCAAGAGATATACTTACGCTTGCAGAAACTGAATCAACACTTTGGGCTGAGGCTCAGGTGATGAAGACTAAGCAGGTACCACAACAGACCGAGGTTTTGAATCGTCAGCCGCGAGTTGGTCGTTGGTGCTTTATAGATGGTTCCTGGAAAGATAAAGAATCTTATTCAGGTCAAGGATGGTATAGCATACTCGAGGGCTTTCAGGGATTGATGGGTGCAAGGAATTCTAGGGCATGTATTTCACCTCTTCATGCAGAGATGGAAGCACTGATATGGGCTATGGAATGTATGAGGAATTTACATCAGTTTCAGGTTACTTTTGCTACAGATTGTTCTCAATTGGTGAAGATGGTTTCGGAACCAGAGGAATGGCCGGCGTTTGAGAGTTATCTGCACGACATAAAGCTACTGAAGACACGTTTTACTAGCTCAGAGATTATTCATGTACCCCGGACGGAAAATCAAAAGGCGGATAGTCTAGCACGATGTGCCAGGAAACAATCGTCTTTCGTCGTTCACATGGATGCGGAGTTACCAGATTGGTTCGCAGAGTCTATATGAGTCTGTTTGTTGTGACAAAAAAAAAAAAAAAAAAAAGAGAATAAAATAATTATAAAAATATATGCTCATATATTTTTTTGGCTAGCAATGAAAAAAGAATATAAACAGTTCTGAAAGATAATTACAGTTGATTGGCCAAAAAAATAATTTCAATATACTACTGAACATTAATGATATTTAATCAAAACATTAATGAAGACACATACTTATAAATTAATAATAACCAGTAAATACTAAGTTGCAAAACCAATTTATAAATCTTTGTTGATACTTAATGCGATAATTTGTTATAATATAATAAGTAAAATAAATTATCAACTCAAAAATCTAAAATAATTTAGCTCACATAGTTTATCATAATTTTAAATTGGTAGAAAATGTAATTTTCTTAATTTTTAAGTGTGTAATACAATGATAAATACATTAGAAGAATAGACAATAAAATTATTTTTTAAACTATTAAATTATAAAATTAAAATAATACAGAAGCAGAGCAAAATTATTTACATAGTAATAAAATTGAAAATAAATTTAAACACACATAATCCACACGTAGCACGAAAAAAGGACTCAATATTCATAAAGGTCTTCCTAGATATACATCTAAAAATGCATTTTTAAATACACATTTATATAGGATTTTGTAAACAAAATTTGATCTTTGACCAAAGACAGAAAAAAAATCCAAAACTGAGCAAAATTTTCTATTTATTTATGTAAATCTAGTGTTAGATTTATTCATTTCTGACAGTTGAAAAAGGGAACAAATAACAAAACTTTACAGAGATAAAAAAAAAAAAAAACTAACTAAAGTTTACAATGGATTTGAGAAATTTAGCAGGAGAAGAGAGAAAATAGTGGATGTTCTGTCCAGAAGACTCGCAATGCTGGTGGTGGACTGAGTTTGGTTTTCCTCTCAAATCGGGAATCACACCATCGAATCTCTTCACTTGTACACGTGTAAACCCTTTCCTTTCTTCCTCCCAATTAAACCTATTTTCTTATTATTCAGCTTAGTGGAGAGGCACAGAGAGAATAAAAGGTTCCGATCTTGAAGACGAGGGCGTTGATTTACGGTGAATTCGTGATGGGTTTTGGCGTTTTGAGTTGAGAAACCATTCTGGGGTGGTTATGTTAATTTCTTTTGTTCCGAATCCAGAGAGAGAGAAAAAAGGAAGTGGTTTTCAGGCGAGAAGAGATGGATGGAGAAGGGATCTCTGATGGGTTATCGGCGGAAAGGAAAGTGGAAATCAGAGTAAATAAGAACGGGAGAAAGGTGATTTTCAGTGATAAACCCTTTTTCTGACCTGTCTTCTGCATGTTTTGTTTTGATTTTAGCTCTTTTGCAGTGTCTTATTTAAGTGTCAAATTCTTTGAATCTCGTTCACTCTTAGTTTCTGATGTTATTATGATTATGTAATCATGGCAAAATGTGAAATCTTTTGTCATCTCCTGCATGCAATGCTTTAGCTTTACTGAATCATTTTAACTTAAAAGGGTGTTTCTTACCTTTGATGGTGACTTTGATTGAAGCTTTGTAATGAAGCTACATTTTCTCCGTTGATTTGTACTTGTGTAGCTATGTTGTGAAACTTTATTACCTCTCTCGCATTCATAAGTTTTCTGCTGTTTAAATGTTTGGAGACAACAATGTTGTTTTGTTCTTTGAGATCCCTCAGATTTTGACATTTATACGTGTTTTTTTAAAGGAAAAAGTCTCTCTGTCTAAGTGATACAGGTTATAGTTGAGAAATCTGCAGCTGAAGGGTTACCTGAAGGATGGATCAAGAAGCTTGTTATATCAAACAGATCAGGCCGTAAAAGAAGAGATCCAGTCTGTACTCTCTGTGTGTCTTTTAGCATTTTATTCTACATTGAAAGTCCTCTCATGTCATTTTCTTTTGCAGTTCTTCATTGACCCTCAAAGTGAGTATATCTTCCCATCCTTCAGAGCTGCATCACGTTATGTTGAGACTGGCGATATTGGGCATTATGCACGCAAGTTCAAGGAAAGCGATACTGAAGATAATGATTCCGGAAATGGCAAGAACGTTGTCAGTTACTTTCTCCCTTCTTTGGTTTTGTATAGTTGAATGGTTGATTTTGTGATCCTTTTTCGTCATTCGGTTTTAGCTTCTTCTGGAGTCTGCTGATGCTTTACTGGAAAAGGAGAAGAACATTGATGTTAATAATAGTAAACGGAGAAGAAACTCATCTTCTTCTTCTGGTGAACATTCTGAGAATTGTAAGCACAAATGCTCTCTTTCTCTTATGCAGTGAGTAATGTTAAACGTCAACATTTTACTATACTTGCAGGTAAAATGAATTCCGAAGTGAGCAGTGTAATCTCACAAGTTCTCAAGGATTTGGGGAAGAAGAAAGATGTGAATGATCCTGTCGAGAACCAGCCAATTGCAAAACGTGTTACTAGGAGCCAAACTAAAGCAAATGAGACTGAGGAAGTAGACGTACATGTAAAACCCAGACTGAGAAGTGCTAGTTCACAAAGTCCACAGAAGAGATCTGTGATGAAGGAGGAAGATGTAAGAGATTCTGCTGAAAAAGGGATCACGAGGAGTAAGGCTATAGTGAAGAAGAATGAGTTAGCTAATAGTGTAGCAAGAAGAGCATCAAAACGATTAGCTGGTATTGAGCTTGAACCTACCCCTGAACTGGATACAATAACCAAAGCTCAACGAGTAGCACCTCCTGATAATGATGACGATGGCACGGCCGGAAAGTGCAAGCCACCTGTGGATCCTATTGCTGTTACCAGCGGATTGAAAAAGATGGATATACCTCTCACTAAGGAAGAAGCCAAAAGCTATAATACTGAGCATTCATTTCCAAAACCAAATGCTGCTGCTTCCTCTACAAGCATGAATCGCGTGAGTGCAGAATTAGAATTGGAAATGCAGATAGAAAAGATGGGTAAACCAGGAGGCAGTAAAGTCTCTGGAGACAAGAAGAAGATGAAGATGCCACAGGTGACATCCCAGGTGGAACTGAACCCAGTTTTTCGTCTTGAGGGTTACAAGCAGAAGGAAGAAATGTCGCCAGTGTCACCATTATCTTGCAAAACTTCTGCAACAAAGCGTGAGAAGACAGCAGGAGGCAAAAGATTGGGACGGTCGAGTGCAAATGCTAATAAAGTTACTAGTCCGAAAGCAAATGAGATCTCATCATCAAATAAAGAAGAGCATCCGCATACGCATCCTTATGATAACGGAAATTCCACTCAGAGGAGAAATAAACTAAGCAGCAACTTATTTGAATCATCTGTTGTTAGAGGCACATGCTCAGAAGTGATGGAGATGAGTAATAATACCAACAGCTTCTCCTCCTCCTCTGCAGCAACTCTTGCAGATCTTTGGAAAGATCCTTGCATTGCCTTTGCTATCAAAACACTGACCGGAGACACGCTTCGTTTTCCCAACAACACTGCCGCAATCTCTTCTGATCCAAAGAGCAATCATGCCAAGCAGAAAGGAGTCACATTTCTCCCAGAGACGCCTCAAAACGCTAACGCATACTCTGGCAAACCAGGAGTGTCTAGTGAATCAGCGCCGGGTATGGATATGTGGAAAGACCCGTGTATCGACTTTGCTATAAAAACCCTGACGGGGGCGATCCCTATAGTGTCAAATGACCCGGTTGTAAGACCAAAACATGAAGGGATGACGATGACATCATCATCAAGACAGGAACATGAAGGTAGGCAAAAGCAGCATCTGTGATTATGTAGTTCAACAGTATAGTAACAAGGCCATGGGGAAACCTGGGGGAGATCTAAGGTTTCCACAACTTTTTCTCCGAGGACTAGGTTGTTTTCTCTTTGCACTAGTAGTTTAAAGATCCATCATCCATGTGCAATGCCTGCTTCTTTGTGTTCTGTATATACAATATGTATTACTTTGATGTATCGACAGAACCTGCAAACTCATATAAGCTATTAATATCCTGTTTTTTTCTCTTCCTATGTAACAATGGAAACTTCTCAAAGATAGCTTCTTTGACTTGTTTGACCAAAAAAAAAAAAAAAAGCTTCTTTGACTTGTTACTAGAGATAATTGTGACGTCATCTAAAAGACTAAAACGGACAAAGAAGCCCGCGAAAGATCTAGTGTTTTGCCGCCAAAATGTTTATAATACAACATATATATATATACAAAAATGTAATATAACAGTATAGAAGAAGAAGAAGAAGGAGAAGGGAGGAGAAGATGGAGATTCGAGTGAAGTGTGGGTGTGGAGAAGAGGAGTGTAGCGAGTGGATGATCGTAGAACTCCAAGGCGTCGTGGAAACTCAGTCTTCGTTCCAAGGTTCTGTTCAGAATCTCGAGATCGGTCATCTCTGTCACTCCGATTCCTCCCAGGTTTTTTTTTGTCTTTTAATTCAGTTCGCATTTTCTCGAATCGGAACTGTGAAATAGCCGGAGATTGAAGATCCTGTTGATGGTTGCAGGAAACCTACACGTTCACGGTGGGTTACCATGAACTCACGGGCTCCAAGGTGACTCTGAAGAAACCATTGTTGGTTTTGAAGAAGCTTCAAAAGGGTACAGATGGTTCTTCAAAGAAAGAAACGGAACTGGAAGTTGTCGGGATTATAAGGTCAAAGATCTTGTTTAAGACCAGACCTAAGCCTCTCTTTTCAGGTATAACCTCTCTCTTCTGTTCTTGTTTGCTTTCTGAAACTTTAAGCCTCAAACTTGCTCTGACATTTCTGAGTTACTTGTTTGATTCAGGAACAAATTAGGCTGCAAGTGCAAAGTGATACCTCTGGATTGCTTCTTAGTTCTGCCTGTTTCCTGTCTTGTAAGCTACGGAAGAGATAAACTGATGTACTCTGTTCTTTGTTTTCAAGGAAATTTATTACTTTTTGGGAAGTTATTACCTTAAGTCTCAATCTGAATCATAGCATTAGCAAGGATGTAAAGGCAATATAATAATGATATTACTAGCCCTACTTATCATGTGATCTGCTGCTAACACAAAACATTGCACGATTCTGGTCCATTCCTTTTTTTTTTTTTTTTTTTTTTATCTACAAATGTTTCTCACAGAAAACAGTTTAGTTGGTTTGAGAATTGAGTTTGTGAGCGCTCCTTTCCAAGTCTAGGAAGTTGGGACAGGAACATATCCTGCACGGGCTCTTAATGCTTCCGTTCTTTTGCTTCTCTCCATCACTCCCACCAGCCATTCTATACTCTCTTTGATTCCTCGCCTGCTCAAACAATAACATTTAAGCATCTCTAACAGAGCTACAAGGTTCCTGTGCGTAGCTAAAGTCAGTTTTTACTCACCCATCATATCCAGAAGCTGCTTCAAACATGTACACCCTTTCGTCTAGTTTCTTTAGATCCAGGTATCGGTCTAGCTCCTCAGCTGAGACAGCATTTGGGAGATCCTGCTCATCGGTTACCAGATTCAAGACTTATCAGAAACAACATATTAAGCAAACAAAAGGAGGCAATGCAGTTTCTTACTTGCTTGTTTGCCAATATCAAAAGAGGCGCTCCTTGCAAATCCTCGTGCCGCAGTGCTTTTTCTGGTGGAAAGGCAAACTTATATTTTAACATTAGCTTCATAATTGCTGTTTGAAGTCAACTTGAATGTGCAAACTCACCTAGAGCGGATTTTGAGTCTTCAAAGCGGGATGGGCAAGCTGCGTCGATCAAATATATCAATGCGTGTGCTTCTTCATAATACTTCTCCCAAATCGAACGCAAACCAGGCTGCCATAAGGGAGAAAAAAGGCATGGTTATTATTAGATTACAAAGACAAAACTGAAGGGATTGAATATTTCCAACTAACCTGACCTCCAAGGTCCCAAAAGACGATTTTAGCATTGGCGACTTCAATACGACCAATATTAAGGCCAACAGTAGGAACAATCCGATCATGTGGGAGACCTTCTGAGATTGAGTATATCGTTTTCAACTTCTCCAGGAACGTCTACACAGTCCAAATACGAGAAATGTGCATTAGAGATGAGCCTTTTTTGAAAGATGAGATACAAAAAATGGAGAAAATAAATACCGTTTTGCCAGCTTTGTCGATACCAAGAATGAGGACATGGAACTCAGTTTTGCTGAACATGTAAGTCCACAATCCATGCATTAGAGAAAACATCACTTCCTTTGATCTTTCACCCAACCAAAAATAGAAAAATGGAGCTAAGAATCAGCATATCATTCTCCGAGAAATCAAGAACATAACTTGGCTTCCTTATCAGAGTATAAACACAAGAAGAAAATGGATCTAAGTCAGAGAATACACAAACACAATGCTACACTAGTTACCCCAAGTAGCAAGAGACATCAAATAACCACCAAAACCAGACACAATCATTACGAAGAGTTAGATCAGAGTCCAAACACAAATCTAAACAAAATAAAAGGGTAGATCGCTAGAAAAAAAGAAGGTGAATCACACTATCACCCAGTCGCATTATCGAAACATGATCAGGACAAAGAGAAGCTCCCTAAAATTGATAAAATCAGCAAAGCAGAATTCTTCTCCCCGTTCGAATCTGAAAACCACACAAGCAAATTAGAAGATCCTTACATGTCTGAGGAAGATCTGGAGAAGGACAAGGAGAGAAAGATCTGGTTTTGCACTCAACTCTGTGTTGTTGTTGGTCTTCTTCGATAGAACTTCGAATCCCGAATTCCAAAACTACCCTTACTCCAACGCGTTTCCATCTCGAGTTGTAAGGGTGACACGTGGCGATATCTAAAGAGCAACAATAATAGTCAAAAGTCAAAGAAACGGACGGCTGCTTCTCTTTTTGATTATTAGGTAATTGTGCGTCTTCAACACCCCCCGCCGGAGTCTTCAAAACTTTTGCTTTGCGATCGAGAAGTTGAAGTTGAAGTTGAAGAAGATGGCTGATTCAAAAAAGTAAGTTCCGTCTTTTCTGGAATTTATTATGCTCGATGGATGGATCGGTTTCGCACTTCATTCTCTTTGCTCTTCTTCAATTCCATCTTTAATTTAATAAGTGGTAGCTAGGGTTTCTTACAAATCTTTCTCCTTGTGGTTTCCTGTGATAAATCTCTCTTTTCTGAATCTAAATGGTGTGAACTGCTCGATTCTCTTTAAGAGGTTTATGATTTAAGCTTGAAAAGTTAGCAGATTGGATTGTTTATTCGCTTGATTAGCTGGAAATAGAGTACAACCAGCTTAGTATGAAGTATGTTTCTCCTTCTTTTGCTTGTGTTTATTAGAGCTAACCATGCTTGATTGCTTGCTGATTCAGAAACTTACCTTGCATAAGCGTCTGTGAGCTTAATTTCAGAGTTGTGTTAGTTTTTTCGTCTTCTGTTATAGGCGTTCAGATATTCCTGCCTTGTTCTGTTAAATAAGATATGACCTTTGTATAATGTTTTTCTGCTGAATATTAGTCTCTCGTTTGCAGCATTAAAGATGTTCATTTTTGTGGCAGGGGGCGTGTGCAGTGGGATGAAGCTAATATAGTGGAAATTGAATCTAACAAGCCTGTTAGGCAGAAGATCACTGAACCTAAGACACCCTACCACCCTATGATCGATGATGATGGTTTCTCTACTTTTCTTTCTTTGCTTTCTGTTTGTGTCTATATATGTGTGTGTGTGCACAATTTGTGAACTATGCTACTCTTTTAAGTATCCATATGCTTATGCCAAATTTGCGTATTTATGCTTGTCATCAACTTAACCTAATCAGATCTAAAGCATGTGTAAGTGACAATTATATGAATCTAGGAAGCTAAACAATTACTACTCTTTTCTGGAGGAAACTTGTGCTTGCGCTATTGGTTTCTTGATTTGAAATTTTTTCTTTCTAGGTGTATGTTTAACTCGAGATCGTTCTGATATTTTTAAATCCGCGAAACATAATTTAACATTTGTCTTTTCTCTTTGTGGGTGTTTCCTGATTGATTGTGCCAGGTTCTCTGTCTCCTAGAGGCAGGTCGTTTGACGAATGCGTTGATGATATGCAACGTACGGAAGAACTGAGGAACGTTCTCAACGAGGCAGCAGCTTCCTCAAGTAGGAATACTAGCCAGGGGTCTGGTTCTGGTGGCTGGAGCTCGTCTGAGGAGGATGAAGCAGATCCAATGGATCAAGATGATGAAGGTGTTCCTCCTCGAAACCAAACAAAATATTAACTTTCATGTTTTTATTCTTTTGTTTGATCTCATCTCCATATGTTTCTGTTTTTGTGCAAATGACACAGATGTGGATGGTGAGAAAAACGCACGTTTCAACGAACTCAGAAGAGTACATTACGATGAGTTTCGGAAGGTGAAGGAAATGAGGTCTTCAGGGTCGTTCTATGAAGAAGAGGAAGAAGATGATGGAGCAAAAGGCAGTAAAACAGTGGCAACTACCTCACGTCACACTAAAGGCGTTAAAAAAGAGGTCGATGCAGCCACGACAGCTTGATCCTCGAGTTGATATCAACCTCTGCTCAGTCAAATGTGTACTCTCTCCTCCATGTTTTACGGAGTGATTTCTTGATTAAGCTGGGGTTTACATTAATGTTTAGCTTTCTAAAAAGAAAACAACAAAGAAAAAGAGCAAAAAAACATTCTAAGTTATTTGTCTTTATATAGCATTTTAGAGGCCAATTGCTGTTGAACAAAAAGAAAGAGAGTCCAATTGCTTTAAAATCACTTTGATTCGTCAGTATCATCGTAATACTTTTTGTTTTATCAATTTCTGAAGGTTGTGTTTTCGTTTAAAATTTCTCTATGAATGATGTGTTATTGTCTTTTAATTAAAACTAAGAGATTGACCTGCGCATCCGCTTTATATTTTATACATTGATATTTGTTTTTTTATAATTAGTGCTTTATATTTTTATACATTGATATTTGTTTTTATAATTAGTGTATATATTTTAGATGTGTCGTAATATAACTAATTGTATTCAAAAGACCTAGACCGAATAAGATAATATAGTTATTTTTGGTTCAAATATCCGAACCTGTTTCAGATACATTTGTTGCTTAGATATTTTTAGGTTTCTATACATCAGAAAAATCATCTAAACCTAGAAGGACCCAACTTAAAACCCACACATAAATTTATAATATTCAAGCGGAGCCTAATTTCAAAAAAAAAAAATGATACCCCAAAAAGAACAAACAATACCTAAATGGATAGTCAACGTTCATGCCTAACTGATTTTATAAACTAATAAAAAAATTGTTCTATATGTTTGGCTAAATTAAGTGAAATAGAAAGAGTTTTTTTATTTAGTAAAATAATTATATGGAGTGAAAATTTAAGTGACAATAAATATAATACATTTTTATTATTTTGATTTAACTTATTATTTTATTCACAAAAATATGTCTTTGAATTATGTTTTTGGCTAAGTAATTTTTCACCGGTTGAAACTAAAATAAAATAAAAAGGTTTAGTAAAATAAACTAAACCGAACTTTCAACCATATGCAAAACCTAATTATTTTACATTTTTGATTTTATAATTGGCACAAAATTAATGTTGATTAACTAATAAATAAAAATCTGCACTATTATTATTATGGTAATATAATTAATGATGTGAGGTATTGTTAAGGTAATATAATTAATAAAAATGGTTAAATTGATTGAAATATGGAAAGACAATTAATGTAATTATATTAATGAAATTACTAAAATGACACTATACATCTTTTTATATATTACTATCCATGTTTCCAAACAATTTTTATTTATACTTCTATACATGTTTCTAAACAATTCTCATTTATACTGTTATCTATGTTTCCAAACAGTTCCAAAATGTACTTCAATTTTAGTAATATAGATGGTTAAACTGAGTGAAATATGGAAAGATAATTAATGTAATTATATTAATAAAATTACCAAAAGGACACTGTAGATCCTAAAATCTACACTAAGTATTTGATAGTGATCGAAGGTTTAATCTAGGGAAGAAAATATGATGTGGGCAACAATATCTTTATAACACAACGATGTAATCAGATTCCAGTAGGCAAAGATGAATTTTATTGATGAATAAGATTGAATACAATAAGAGAAACGAGATCCGATGTTACAAACGAGATCGATAAGAGAAAAGAGTTAAAGCGAAGTGAAATGAGGTCGATGTGTGTGTAGCTCTCTCTAGGGTTTCTCCGTGTCCCTCTCATTTCTGTCGATCTTCTTTTGAAACCTCTTTTCAGAGACTATTCTATGTTTTGCATTAGGACAAACAAAAGAGTAAATCTGGAAGAGTTGATATACCATGGATTTTACCACATTTAGATAATGGTATAGGTCATATTTAGAGTCTATTATATGTGCTTAGAATCTCTTTTAGAGTATTTTCAGGTTTAGGTACGTCTTGGAAAATTTTGGTGATTTTAGAGCTTTTTGTAGTACGCACGTATGCGTCAGAAGTTTAGCTATGAATAACTATGGATGAAAAGCTTCTCAAGAGTGGTACGTCTGCCTAGCCGTCGTATATTCTACTGTTTATATATTCGTGTGTTTATTTTTTTATTAAATACATTAAACCCATTGTAGAGAGATTAACGGATCTGGTGGACTCAAATTATTTGGATGAATATAAAGGAGGCTCATAATTAGAAAAATGCTTAGAAAAGCAATGAGAGAAGCTTATTAGATAGCACAAGCTCTTTTTATCCATACTCGATAGAAATGTTTTGATTTGATTCATACGATGACCTCAGCCTAAGAAGCAGTTCAGCATTCTTTGTAAGTCTTTGATGAAACTGAAAGTTATACATTTCATATATGTAGTATGGCTGAGTAAAAATGTAATCATTCATCATAGATTATATTATATAACTAATCAAACTTAATAATTATTCTTTTGTGACATGTAGCCATGTAGGGATCTCTATGCAGACTACTCCATGGATCTTGAGACGGTGATCTCTTTCACACCACTTAAGCAATCAAGAAATTTTACGTAAACATTTTCCCATTTGTTTTCTTAACATATATGACGGATATACACTGGTATAAATACTTTCATATATATATATATATATGTTAGGCTTTCAAAGGATGTACCTTTGGTTGAATCTGATATATGATGATGAAAAAACAAAACCTCAGATATTTAGTATTTTACCCATTTTATGTGTTCTTCGCTCAGAGCATCTCCAAAAAAACTCTCTATTATAGAGTTTGCAAAACTCTATATCCGATGTTTCAAGATGTTCTTGTCCAAAAGTAAAACTTCAAATTTAACTTCAAAATTATTTGTAATTTACACTATGCTCCTTATATTTGCATAATTAATATAAATCTATAAAAATTTTATAGATAACTAGCACATATATAAAAATATTATAGTAATACTAATTAATAAAATCTTATATTAAAATATAAAATTATAAATAGAAATACATAATTAAATATTAAACTACAAGCAAAATACTATATTATTACATAAAATTATATTTTTAATGCTCCATTTTCGGTTACACAAAATTTGTTTGGAACATATTTTAGAAGTGCCGGAGAAAATTTACTAGATTATTAATGTTGTTGTAATATTTAAATTTATGTAATAATTATGTCTTCATATATCTTCTTAAAAATGTTTCTATTAAGTTTCTTTTGTAATATTCCTGTTGTCTAATTCTACATTTAAAATATTATAAATCTTATTTTAATTTTAGTAAAACAATTATGTGTAAAATTTAAATTTAAATAAATTTGAAATATTTAAAGTATACAAAAGTTTTAAGGATTTAAATTATGAACGAGAAAATACTTAAAAATCATAAATGTGAGATATAATTAATTATAAGGACCAAGATGCAAATAAAAAGATGAAACTTCAAATTTAGGGTTTTGAGTAGTGAAACTTCAAATACTAAAACTCTAAATTTGAAGTTTTGAAGTTTCTTTTTTGAGAGCAAAAAACTCTATATTTGAAGTTATAGAGTTTATTTTGGGGATGCTCTTAGTATATTTTGTCATTACAGTATTGACAAACTGTTGAATTTTTTTCATTTATAAAATCCGTGAGCCGTGGTAGAATTTTTTTTGTTATTTCCATATGCTTTTAATTTTACCTAATGACCAATAATATTATATTTCTATATACTTCTTAATAATATAATACTCCATTATGATAAAAAACATAATACTCCATTTCTACATACAATCTATCTATAATAATAAAGGAGGACATACTCCCTTCTCATGCTGCCACCTCAGTAGTTGATGTTCCTTAGCATGACACGTGTCGTATTCTTCAAATCTACTATTCGCCAAATGTTTCAATGTCTAAGAAAAAGATGACTTTGATTCTTTGCAATCCACTGGGCCGCCTGTTTGCAATTTAGTTATACAAAAAGCCCCAATATCACAAGATTTGTGCATCTATCTTCTAATCTACTTTATTGACGCGAAAAGGAGCAGCCTTCACTGTTGATTGATATTAAGGATCAGCTTTGACTGTTGATTTATATAACACTTCAAGCCGTTGGTTGATTGGAAGTGTTATATAAATCAACAGTCAAGGCTGATCCTTAATATCAATCAACAGTGAAAGCTGCTCTTTTTCCCGTCGATAAAGTAGATTAGAAGATAGGTGCACAAATCTTGTAATATTTTGGCCTTTTGTATATCTAAATTGCAAACAGACGGCCCAGTGGATTGCAAAGAATTAAAGCCATCTTTTTTCTTAGACATTGAAACGTTTGGCGAATAGTAGATTTGAAGAATACGACACGTGTCATGCTAAGGAACATCAACTGCTGAGGTGGCAGCATGAGAAGGGAGCATGTTCTCCTTTATTATTATAGATAGATACGAGTGGTATGACCGCACTTCGCGCGGATGATTTTACTTTTTTGTTTAATATTTAGTGTTTATTTATATTTGTGACATTTTTTATTTAGCATCAAATATATTTTTTTGATGTAGTTATTTTTATTATTATCATTTTGTTTTTTTAGAAAATAATATTATCATTAATTTCTATTATGTTTTTTATTTAGTAAGAATTTTGTCACATCTTCGTATGCATCTAAATTAAAAACATAAACATGATTTTGTTTTTGATATTCTTATTAAAAATCATAAGTATGTTTTATCATAAAAATAAAAGAATTTTTAATTGTAAATGTTTTACAGTTTTTAAAATTTGTTATATTCTTATTCTAATGGAGTCTCTTATTAATATGGTTAAGTTCAATACGGAAAAAATAATTATTTTCTCTTATATAAATTTGAAAAATTTTTATTTTAATCACTTTTAAAATAATGGAAAAGTGAATAGTTGGTCTATTAGAAAAGAATATTATTTAAATTTTGGTAGGCATAATGAAAACATAATATTATTTGTTACTATTTAGAAACATATTTGACTGAATATTTCATATGGTATTATATTTAAAAAATAAATAAATTGTATGCCCCAAATAACATATAATAATCTCAAAATAAATATTACTGATTAATTTTAACATTAAATTTATCACATAAAATTAAGTTATTGTATATTTAGTGAAGTTTATTGTATATTTTTATTTAAAATCTTTTTGTTTTATGTATTAGATTTTATTATTATTTAAATAATTTTCTTTATATATATAACATGTAAAAATAAAAATTTACTATAACTTTAGATTAAACAATATTTATTCACCAAAATTATTTATCATACATTAAAACAAACCTTGAAAATAAGAAAATTAAATATATTTCTACACCTAGTTTTTTATAATTAAAAATGACAAATACTATTTTATATTTCTTTAAATTAAATTTATGTAAACTTAATTATTTAGAATTAAAATCTCTCTCTCTATATATATATATAAAGTTGATAGAGAGTCAACATTAACTTTTGTAGACTTACTCATCTATGTTGGTTACAATGTCCCTCTTTTTCTTCAACTATAACAACTAACGACTTTGAGTGTCAAAGCTAACTGAGACCATATTTTGGAAATTACATAGTTTTGGAAAGGTTATAAATCAATCATTAGAAAAAGTATTAATATGTTTGCTAAAAAGTTGAACGATGGCGTCCAGTATTTGTATGATAGCTTTAGTATTTCGTTTGATCTCTGATACTTGTGTCAAGAAGATGGGAGTAGCATCATTCCTTCACTGCCGAGAGAATTACAAATATTTATTTGTGGAGAATGATAATTAGCAGAAAAGTCAGATAATAAGTAAAGGACCTGAGAGAAAATCATGAGAAATATGAAGATGAAGATAGGGATGACAAAGGAGATGCCAAAATGGCAAGTATTAGTTTCTGCCTACTCTTGTATTTCATTCCAACCATGTCAAAGACCACTAAGATTCACTCACAATAAACATATGTCACAGTAACATCTAAGTACATCTTAGTGAACTCACCAACCCAACACTGAGATATCCATGGATATACAAAATACAACATAATCTTCTTCTTCTTCCTAATGGTCGTCCACTCCACGACGTCGCTGGGTCTGAAAACACATTTGAGACAACTTACACTCAATGGTATCGTTAAACTCTAAGAGCAACGCTTATTGCTTTAATAACTTGTATTTTTTTTAGGATAGTGTGACTGTACTTTGACTTTGGTATGGTTGATAGCTTGTGTAAAACCCGTCACCTCCTATATGGAGAACGGCGTGTTACTTACGGTAAAATATCGAATTAAACCGATTTATAAAATCAAATAAAATGTCGAACCTTTTAATCAAATAATTTCCAAATAAAAACGAGTTTATAATTTAAAAACCAAGTACCTTAAATCGAAAAGTTAATTAAAATCGAAATAAAATACAATGATCCCAAAGACACCAAACCGTCCAGATATCCAACTACTCATCAAGCTCACCTGCAAGGGAAGAAAGAGGGGTGAGCAACAGGGGAGTTACTCCGTGAGGTATGGGATGCTAAACACGCAAACCACTGACTTGAGTAAATAGAACTCCCACTATGGAAGTTTAGCTCTAACATGAACACACACGACGCCTAGCGCATCACACAAACCAAACAATGCGATGATAGCATATAGCTAGTCCATACACCCCACATCTCCTCATATGGATATATAATACGTAGCGTCGCTAGTACAGTATGTCTCTGTACCCCCGCCCTCTCAAGTAGCGTCCATGGTACAAACGTCTCTGCACCACACGCCCGCACCAGTAGCATCGCAAGTCCAGACGTCTCTGAACCCCTGCCCGCACAATCAAAGTAGCGTCGCTAGCCCAGACATCTCTGAGCCCCCGTCCGCGCACATAGTCCCTACTAATAACTATGTATACATACATATATATATTGCATCTCTTAACATCACACAATCCAATCAAAGGTTGAATCCTCTAGACCCCTAGTTCCAGTTTACAATGAACGAACTGGCTAACAATCAAGACTCAAACAGACTCAATTCATACAGACGGATCATGATTCGAAATCTAAACTACGATAGAGAGAATTCTACACTGGTACGGGATTTACGGAATAGACCCTCACCTTAGCCACTGGCAGGAAATAAACAACGGAAGATGCTGTCAACTGAGGTCAACTGCAACACGACAATCAACGACTTAGGCTCAGATTCTCCAAAAATAAAGTTTCCTAAAATGGAAACTTTTCCTAAAATGGAACCTTTCCTAAAATGGAAACTTTCCTAAAATAGAAACTTTCCTAAAGTAGAAACTTTCCTAAAATAACAACCTTTCTAAAATAGATTTCTGTAACTAGAAGTAAGGAGGCGACAAACTTACTAGAAAAATCCGCCGGAAGCTCGTCCAGAAATCCCGCCGGAAGCTCACCCGGAAATCCCACCGGAAAATTCACTAGTGACTGGTCGTCGAATAATTCAACAACAACTCGTCACACGCAAAGAAATACTTTGACTTGATGAGAATAAAGAGAAAGGGTAGAGTTTCTTATATAAGAGAAGGGAAGGGAGGTAGGTTTTCTAAACTTCCAATGTGGGACAAAATAAAAAGAAGGGTTTTGGGTTTTAATTAATAAAAACAAATGGGCTTTCCCACATTGGGTCACAGTCGTTACAATTCTTCCCCACTTAATCGGAATTCGGGACGGAACCCGAGAAAAACTTCAACGAATACGAAGGAGAGAAGAACACGAGATGAAAACAAAAGGAAACAAACAGAAACTTGATTTTCATCCACACCAAAAGAAAAAGTCAGAAACGCTAACTACTAAACGAATGATTCTGGACAGAAGGGTGTCACTTTTATTTTGAAATTCCCAATCCCCAACAAACATTGAAAACCGCTGAAATCCGAGTCCCATAAATCGCTGTCCCGGGTCAGAGCCGGGACGGAACCCCGCTCTGATACCAAATTGTAAAACCCGTCACCTCCTATATGGAGAACGGCGTGTTACTTACGGTAAAATATCGAATTAAACCGATTTATAAAATCAAATAAAATGTCGAACCTTTTAATCAAATAATTTCCAAATAAAAACGAGTTTATAATTTAAAAACCAAGTACCTTAAATCGAAAAGTTAATTAAAATCGAAATAAAATACAATGATCCCAAAGACACCAAACCGTCCAGATATCCAACTACTCATCAAGCTCACCTGCAAGGGAAGAAAGAGGGGTGAGCAACAGGGGAGTTACTCCGTTAGGTATTGGATGCTAAACACGCAAACCACTGACTTGAGTAAATAGAACTCCCACTATGGAAGTTTAGCTCTAACATGAACACACACGACGCCTAGCGCATCACACAAACCAAACAATGCGATGATAGCATATAGCTAGTCCATACACCCCACATCTCCTCATATGGATATATAATACGTAGCGTCGCTAGTACAGTATGTCTCTGTACCCCCGCCCTCTCAAGTAGCGTCCATGGTACAAACGTCTCTGAACCTAAATCTCCCGCATCACAAAGAAAAAGCAAAATACTATAGTAACACTAACTCAAAAAAGGTATGAAACACATATGAACGCGATCAAGCACCAATCCAAAAAAAAAAATTGATCAGAAGAACAATAATCAACGGAAGACCAAAGTCACCACGAAGCAGGAAAACACATGCCTAAAGCACAACCACAACTAAGAGGTAAGAACCACCTCACAAACAAAACAACCACATACCTATACCAAGGCAAGCATGAGAAGAAGAAAAATAACCTAAGGGAGGGAGAATGGAAGCCAACCACATAGAAACCAAAGCTCAAGTTCGAGACAAGAAATAATCTTCCAAACCCACAAAACATACACGAAGGAAAACACTATCCAACCCTGGAGTGGCAAACATGGCGAAATGGAAAGCCACGAGGGATACAACCGTCGATGAAAAGTGTAACGAGATGAGAGAACAAAGAGAGAAAAAGAGACTACACAAAATCAGCAAACTGTGGAACACAAATGAATGCGATCAAACACCAACCCTAAAAAACCAAAAAAACGGATCAGAGGAAAAATAATCACCGGAAGACCAAAGTTATCCCGAAGCTGGAAAACACATGCCTAAAGCACAACCACCAGCTAAGAGGTAAGAAACAGTTCACAAACAAAACAACCACATACAAGGCGTCATGCCAATGAAGAACCAAAAAGCTCTGAATTGAAGAGACGAAAGCTCCAAGAGACTAACTCCAAACACCTATACCAGGGGAAGCATGAGAAGAAGAAAAACAACCTAAAGGAGGGAGAATGGAAGCCAACCACATAGAAACCAAAGATCAAGTTTGAGACAAGAAATAATCTTCCAAGCCCACAAAACATACATGAAGGAAAACACTATCCAAACATGGAGTGGCAAACATAGCGAAATGGAGAGCCACCAGAGACGCAACCAGCGATGAAAAGTGCAACAAGATGAGAAAACAAAGAGAGAAAAGGAGACTACACAAAATAAGTAAACTATGGAGTCATCCTCGAGTTATTAAGAGAACATAAAAGCAGATCACCAAAAACCAGATCTTGAAAACCAAGACGAGCATGGACTATCAACGACAAGCCAACTACGAGGAAGACAACATAAAAGACAGCCAAACTCTGACCCAACCCAAGGAGATGTAGTTCCTAACATTAGCCAAATCTTAGGAAGAATAGGACAAATATTGACCACAACAGCGTACAACATCATGAGAAACAACCGCACAACTAAGAACTCATAAACCTGATCTACAACAAATCTCAGATAATCTCACAAGAGAAGAAGACGAGGAAAAACAAGAGAAACGAAGGTGAGTCTTTTTCCAGTGATGGTAAGAAACACCCACACCGGAAATGTTAACAAAATACATAGATGGTGACGGCTCAAGTCAAAATATGCGGAGACGAAAAAAAAACATCTTAGGAGAATAATGTTCGACGCTGTTAAAAAAAAAAAAGAATGATGATCAAAATATAAAAATATGAAATACAATTTTGACGCTGAAACCGTAAATGTTAGAATTAACAAAAGCTTAAATGCAAATTTATTGAAATTTAATATTCTTTACACCAGAAGTTCAACTCATCACTAACAAATACTACTATACACACAACAACACTTTACTAAAAAGATAAACACATAATATATTAACCTATAACCTAATACAGCATAGCACAATAAAATACTAAATCATACTCTTCACAAATAAATAGTGACCACATAATTACATCATCCAAAAACATCATACTTAACAACAATAAAATAATATTTT